>NW_016160330.1:44476-66433 GCF_001687245.7 Rhagoletis zephyria
TTGACACTTTTCATGAACTTACAGGAAAAAAATCTCCGGACTAAATCCTGTAACTTCTGACTAGGAACAGTT
This sequence comes from Rhagoletis zephyria, assembly GCF_001687245.7. Lineage (NCBI taxonomy): Eukaryota > Metazoa > Arthropoda > Insecta > Diptera > Tephritidae > Rhagoletis > Rhagoletis zephyria. Next base: position 44,549 of record NW_016160330.1, read on the forward strand.
GCTCAGTTACTCTCTCAAATGTGTTCCCACTTACAGGTTTTATGTCAATAGGAACGACTTCCTGTAAGTTCTGACTAAATCCTGTAAACCGGTCTGCTATTGGAACAGACTAATAATTTGACGTATAATTACTAATTACTAAATTGAATGAATAACCTGGTTACTTGTGGACCGATAACGTTCCAACCAAGAAAACACAACACATTTTTTTTTTTTAACGATATAATCAAGATTTAATAAAAAGAAAGATTTGAAATAAGCATAGCAGAAACTTGTGCACGTGGTTCTGACCCATAGCGGTATTACCATCGTGTATTAGTGGAGCGACGATTGGATACATCTATGGAATATAACATACAAAGAGACATTATTAAAATTTGAGGAATAACCTGGCGGTGGTGAAAACAGGTCAACCTACCCAAAACCCTACTGAAAAGGAAAAAATTAATTTTAAACCAAAAATTCAATACACAAACTTGAATTGTTTCAACCATAACCGAACATTTGTTTGTGTATATATTCATTTGTCGGTGCTGTCAATTAAAATTTCCTCACTTAATTAGGAAACAAACCAAACAGAGTTGATCACAAATTGATCCAGATTCCTATCAGCATAACTACGATGTTGAACTTGCTTAACTTTTCTTTATCCAAATATGTAATGTAAAATAAAAGAAATCTCGATCGACGATCACTGAAACGCAGCTAGCAACTGTATACTCGAAAAACCAATGTTGCCACTTTTTCTCTTTAAACCATGTTCGAATCGTGGAAATTTTGGAAGATCACAGGGTTGCTTTTAGCATTTAGATTCTTAATGCAAAAATCCATTTTTGCATTTACTTACATTTAGGTGACGAATTTTGTATGGAAACCAGAAATCGACGAAAATGGACATAAAAGTTTAAAAATTCCATGGAATTATTTAATTTATTTATATTAAAATTCTGTATTACTTTTGAAAGTTGAGTGCATCTTATGTTTATGGAACTTTTTATTAAACAAGTAATTTTTAATCTAAAAGCAAAACCGACTTCAATTCTCATATACAAATTTACGAGTACCGTTAATTTCTCCTTGATTTAATGATCGAATCTAAACCAAATTACGGGACGACCCTTAAGGTACCATCTTTCCGTAAAAAAAAAGAATTATTGGAATCGGTTCACGCGGTCCAAAGTTATGCGGTGGCATACATAAAAGAAGAAAAAATACTCCGAAGAATTGATAACCTCCTCTTTTTTGAAGCCGGTTGAAAATGATTGAGTTCTTTGTAAATTTTATGTAAATAAAATGCAATTTAAGAAATTTTAAAGAGTTTATTTATTTATTACATACTGTACATAAAACTTGCATAAATGTATTTTAAGGAGCGTATTATCTGAAGTGAATTTTTTCTGAATTTTCTGATGATATATATTTAAAAGTATAAACCCCTCCCTGCCCCCCCAAAATATATTCCTGGGTGCGCCCCTGGCACTTAGTATATACTCTTTATAAAAATTATATTTTTACTTTCAAAATGTTTGTAATTTTAAACATTTCATGTGTATATTTATGTGTATAATTTAAACAACTAATGTTCAAAATTAAATCTTGAAAATCTTGTGCGTATACTTGAACAGATTCTGGTTGAAAAATAAACACTTTTCAGTAGTAGTTTTACATGCAGTTTTTATAGTGTATTTCATAAAGGACACCGGAAGTGATTTTGGAACTTAACCGGGAAAACCGGGACACTTAAAAGAAACCCGGGACATTTTAAGGTTGGACCGGGACAAACAGTCTAAAACCGGGATATATCCGGGAAACCGGAACGTCTGGCAGCCCTAATTCAGCCTAAATATTAAGATTTTTTGCAAAGCAATGTGGGTGAGAAAATGAAGGACAAGGTTCATTGTGTGTCGTCATCGTAAAACAAAGGTCGAGCTGTTTCCTATTAGAATTCTTGTTAGTATGTACTTGGATGTAAAATAGCCTCTCTTTTCGGTTTCACTTTAGTCCACTCCATATTTAAGTTGGCTGTGGTAACGTTGGAGCATAAGGACTGGTTATCGCCTTTTGGCTCCTGGGCTGCATTGTCAGCAGTTGCTGGTTGATCACTTCTACGAGTTTGGCGATCTATTTTCTCTGCTTGTGCTCGAGGTGAGGTGACACGAATGCGTTTTCCTTTCGGTTGTGGGTGGTTCTCGGGTGTGGGTTAGTTCCCTGTTTTATCACCTTTGACTGGTCCGTCTGTTTGATTCGATTTCACTGAAGAACTAACCGAGGTTCTTTCTGGATCACTACTCTCAACGATTTCGAAGAGTTTCGAGATGCTGGTTAGGACGTTATTCATTTGCTGGTTCACGTGCCTCTGGCTGTCCGTCATCTTCCTCAGTTCCCTGATCATACGGCGCCCGTTGTACGTTTTCAGCAGAGTTCTCGATTGATTGGATTCTCTGAGAGTCAGCTGCATTTCCGCTATCTATGCGTGCTGCTGGTGACCCTGCAGAATCCACCACGTAATAGNCGTATTATCTGAAGTGAATTTTTTCTGAATTTTCTGATGATATATATTTAAAAGTATAAACCCCTCCCTGCCCCCCCAAAATATATTCCTGGGTGCGCCCCTGGCACTTAGTATATACTCTTTATAAAAATTATATTTTTACTTTCAAAATGTTTGTAATTTTAAACATTTCATGTGTATATTTATGTGTATAATTTAAACAACTAATGTTCAAAATTAAATCTTGAAAATCTTGTGCGTATACTTGAACAGATTCTGGTTGAAAAATAAACACTTTTCAGTAGTAGTTTTACATGCAGTTTTTATAGTGTATTTCATAAAGGACACCGGAAGTGATTTTGGAACTTAACCGGGAAAACCGGGACACTTAAAAGAAACCCGGGACATTTTAAGGTTGGACCGGGACAAACAGTCTAAAACCGGGATATATCCGGGAAACCGGAACGTCTGGCAGCCCTAATTCAGCCTAAATATTAAGATTTTTTGCAAAGCAATGTGGGTGAGAAAATGAAGGACAAGGTTCATTGTGTGTCGTCATCGTAAAACAAAGGTCGAGCTGTTTCCTATTAGAATTCTTGTTAGTATGTACTTGGATGTAAAATAGCCTCTCTTTTCGGTTTCACTTTAGTCCACTCCATATTTAAGTTGGCTGTGGTAACGTTGGAGCATAAGGACTGGTTATCGCCTTTTGGCTCCTGGGCTGCATTGTCAGCAGTTGCTGGTTGATCACTTCTACGAGTTTGGCGATCTATTTTCTCTGCTTGTGCTCGAGGTGAGGTGACACGAATGCGTTTTCCTTTCGGTTGTGGGTGGTTCTCGGGTGTGGGTTAGTTCCCTGTTTTATCACCTTTGACTGGTCCGTCTGTTTGATTCGATTTCACTGAAGAACTAACCGAGGTTCTTTCTGGATCACTACTCTCAACGATTTCGAAGAGTTTCGAGATGCTGGTTAGGACGTTATTCATTTGCTGGTTCACGTGCCTCTGGCTGTCCGTCATCTTCCTCAGTTCCCCGATCATACGGCGCCCGTTGTACTTTTCAGCAGAGTTCTCGATTGATTGGATTCTCTGAGAGTCAGCTGCATTTCCGCTATCTATGCGTGCTGCTGGTGACCCTGCAGAATCCACCACGTAATAGGAACTCACGATATCTGTATTGTCACTGGCTGGTCGCGTGGCCAGTAACGTGTTACGTACGGGAGATCGTGGGGTCATTCCGCTCCGCTGTAAGGGGCTACTAGCCCCGGACGGGGGTTGGATCGCGGGGTCTTGGTTTTGCTTCCGTTTATCCATTTTTAATTTTTATCACTTCCTCACCACGGGGTGAGTAAGTGACAGTGCACTTAGCACCACTTTTGTACTATTTTTTTTACAGGGAATTATATTTTATTTTTAATTGGTTATATTAAATTTAATTTATTTATCAGATTATTTGGCTATAGCGGCTTACTTTCGTTTAATTTAATATTTTATTTGGCTTAGTTAAGTTTTCTTTAATTAACTTATTTAATTTAATTTAATTTAACTTAATTTAATTTAATCTAATTTAATTTAATTTAGTTAATTTAATTTAAGTCAATTTATCCTAATCAAATTAAATTAAATTAAATTAAATTAAATTTAATTTCATTTAATTTAATTTAACTTAATTTAATTTAACTTAATTTAATTTCGGTTAATTTAATTTAATTTAATTTAATATAATTTAATTTAATTTAATTTAATTTAATTTACCTTAATTTAATTTAATCTAATTTAATTTAATTTAATTTAATTTAATTTAATTTAATTTAATTTAATTTAATTTAATTTCATTTACTTTAATTTAACTTAATTTAATTTAATTTAAATAAATTTAATTAAGTTAAATTAAATTAAATTCAATCCAATTTAGTTTAATTTAATTTAAACTAAATTAATTTAATTTAATTTAATTCAATTTAACTTAACTTAATTTAATCTAATTCAATTTAACTCAACTCAATCTAACTTAATTTAATTTAATTGAATTTAATTTAAGTTAATGTAATAAATAAATGTAATTTAGTTTTATTTTATTTTGGTGGAAACAAATACACATTATACGCACTGCTATTTTATTGCACACCACTGCGCCGGTTGCGTGGTAAAAGCTGTATCACCGTTCGGTTTGTGTCCGGGATAAGCTTAGAGGACAGCTTTGCGAAGAGCTTTGTAACGAACTTGAGCGTATTGCGATCTTGTTTTGGGAAGCGTTTACATAAGCTTTTCCAAAAGTTAGTTCACCAAAATTTCCAGCTTGTTTGCTTTCTCTGGATTCGCACTCGCGATCAGCTGTTTAGCGCGCCAAAAGTACTTTCTGTTGTTATTTTCCTTTTATTTGGGGCTTTCTCTTTGGATCGCCAAAGGAAAGGAAAAAGAAAAAGTTATTTTTTATATAAATCTATAAAAGTACTTATCTTGACTCCGCTACGTTTGTGACACTGTCTTTCACTGCTGCCGGCAGTTTTCTTCTTTGCGAACACACTTTAAGGTAACAAATCGCCGCTTTTCCAATATAAAATTACTGGAAACGCGGAGTTAAAATTTTATGCGTCCAATTCATTTCACTTGTCACATGTATATATACGTGCTTTCAAACATACATATATATATACATATGTAGGTACTCGTACCCGTCATGCGTCGCTTTATTTCTTTTTACCCCTTCCCTATACTACCTATATCTTCCTTTTCACTCATGTAACGTTTTCAGTTTTAAAAATTTCACTCTCCATCTTTGCGATACCGCAGCCTAAGAAGTTTCACTTCAAAAAAATATCTATCATGCGCCTAAGCGAAACAGTTTCGCCCGGTAGATTCATGTTTAACGATTCGCGAGCGCCCGCCACTTCCAGATGTTATTTCCTTTTGAGTATATTATTATTTTAAAGTTTTTTTTTCCAAGAAGCGCTTTTTTTAAATTTTTTTATTTAACCTATCACCAACCTCACGCACATAAATAATTACTTCGTCATACAAATATTTTTTTGCTCGTTTCGCCGTGGTTTTTTCCAATTCTCAAATGTCCGACTGCGGGGTTGCCATCGGGTTTTTTTACCTTTGCACAGCAGTCATTTGGACTGCTTCCGTTATTCTTCCAATGGGAATCTGCCGCAGTGCAAAGAGGAAGGCCAAAAAAAGTATGTTCGAGGAAGTCCGGGGTTACCATGACCCAGTTGTGCAAATCCGAACCAGTTGGTAAACAACCATACAATAGCTTTGTTTCATCACTGGCCGCCTTCACAGGATACAATTTTTTGCTGTCTGGACTTTTTATATCCTGATATCAGCATTTGTAAGATGGCTTCTAAAACGTATTTTTGCCGGACTTAACCGCCAAAAAAAAAAAAACTTTGAAAATAGGCTATTTTACATCCAAGTACATACTAACAAGAATTCTAATAGGAAACAGCTCGACTTTTGCTTTTACGGTGACGAGACACAATCAACGTTGCCCTTCATTTTCTCACCCACATTGCTTGGCAAAAAATCTTAATATTTAGGCTGAATTAGGGCTGCCAGACATTCCGGTTTTCCCGGATATATCCCGGTTTTACACTATTTGTCCCGGTGTCCCGGTCCAACCTTAAAATGTCCCGGGTTTCTTTTAAGTATCCCGGTTTTCGACTTATATGCCCATATTTTAATAAGTTCGAAAATCACTTAAAAATGCACTATAAAAAGTGCATGTAAAAATACTACTGAAAAGTGTTTATTTTTCAACCAGTTCAAGTATACGCACAAGATGCTCAAGATTTGATTTTGAACATGAGTTGTTTAAAATATACACATAAATATACACATGAAATGTTTAAAATACAAACATTTTGAAAGTAAAAATATAATTTTTATAAATAATAAATACTAAGTGCCAGGGGCGCACCCAGGAATATATTTTGGGGGGCAGGGAGGGGTTTATACTTCTAGATATATATCATCAGAAAATACTGAAAGTTCGCTTCGGATAATACGCTCTTTAAAATACATTTATGCAAGTTTTATGTACAGTATGTAATAAATAAATAAACTCTTTAAAGTTTCTTAAATTGCATTGTATTTACAAAAATTTACAATGAACTTAAACATTTTCAAAAGGCTTCAAAAAAGAGGAGGCTATCAATTCTTCGGAGTATTTTTTCTTCTTTTATGTATGCCACCGCATAACTTTGGACCGCGTGAACCGATTCCAATAATTCTTTTTTTTTTTACCGGAAAGATGGTACCCTAATACGGTAGACTAGGGATGCCCAAACCAGCACATATGTGTCGCGGGCGACTGCGCCAGAGAACTTAGATAGATAGAGAAGGTGGAAATTTTTGGAACGTAAAATTGTTTGGCTGAAAAATAAATCCATGGAATATCACCACAGCGCGATTAACATTTCAAGCAGAGTTAACAGAGAAAAATGTAAATTTGTTATGATAATGTTATATTTGTTGCAAGTGTCTGGCTATGTGTTGCTAGGTTGCATGTGAATGCAGAAACGTATTCATATATATTTTTTTTATAAAATTAAATAAATTAATATAGTTAAATTATATTAAATGTACTTTTATATTAGTTAAAGTTGCTGACTTGCATTTCTGCATGACCATTTGTTTAATATAATTTATTCAGTAGTTAATGTTGCTAAAAACTTAAAAAGCATCTGTTCAAGTTCGCTTCTTGTACGAGTATTATATCATGTAAATAGTAAAAATGCATGTTAGTTAAAAAAATGATAAAATTGGTTTTTTCACATACTCACTTTAAAGATGGACGCATTAACAAAAAAATGTATAAAGCAATGTGTTTGTTAACTTCAAAATTAATTTTCGAAGATATTGGCCAGGGAATGCTTTAACTCCAAAACGTAGATTTGTTATCTAATAAATAGGTGAAAGCTATGCAAATATGCAAACTCATTGGTGATTTGCCGTCGGCATTTGGGTCGTAAAAATCGTTTTTTTTTTTTTAACGATTCTTATTGTAGTTGCTACACTATTTTCAATGCAACAAATCCCAGTTTTCTAACTGCCTTAGTTTTTTCACAAACTCACTTTAAAGATGGACGCATTAACAAAAAAATTTACAAAGCAATGCACTTGTTAACTTCAAAGTTGTTTTTGACTTTTACTGCAATACTCGTAGATATTATTTGTAAATAATAGTTCTGGGGTCAAATGCAAATCCATTTCTCAGGCTTGCGCATATGGATGCTTGTAGTACATACAGATGCGATCAACTAATTAGCAACGAAATTCAAAATGATATTGTTTGCAAAATATGTTTATTTATTTATTTTTAATAATTTCCTTTAAAATATAATTCAGTCTATAACAGAAACCACAATAACAAAAGTTTAAAAGCTTGCACAAATTGCAAAATAATAAATCAAACTTAAAAAAATTGTTATAAAAATTTTAAAATTTTTAATTAGATTATTTAGAAAATTTTCGGGTATGCAGTATTGTAGTCCATTCAATTATAGTATAACAAAGTCCAAGTTTCTAGTCGTTAAAAATTACCGTTGATTGTTTAGATTTTTTTTGTGTAGGCTTGTTCGCGTTTTCTTCCATATAACACATGAACAAAAAAAAAACAAAAAAAAAACGGCAACACCCCAACAAAAAAAAAATCCTAAAAATCAACGGTAATTTTTAACAACTTGAAACTTGCACTTTCTTATACTATAATTGAATGGACTACAATACTGCATACCCGAAAATTTTTTAAATATTCTAATTAAAAATTTGGATGACCATTTCTTGAAGTTTAATTCGTTTTTTTGCCATTTGTGCAAGCTTTTAAACTTTTATTATTGTGGTTTTTGTTACAGATTGAATTATATTTTAAATGAAAATCATTAAAAATAAATAAACATAATTTGCAACAATATCATATTGAATTTCGTTGCTAATTAGTTGATCGCATCTGAATGTATGCATGTACATATGTACTTACATACATATGTACATATGTACCCCATACACATACTCCAAAATCATTTATTGATAACGTTCTTGGACATGCACATAATATTACATATATGTATGTACATACTAACTTTCTTCTTATTTGGGGCTGACAAACTTTAACTTAAGAGTCGACTTTATTTCGTCTACGAAAATGCCCCAATAGTTTTGGAGTCTAATGAAAATGCATTTCCCACGCATACATATATGTATATGTACATGCTACATTAATTGACAACGTTTTTACATGCATATATAAGTACATACATACATATGTGCATATTGCTGCTTAAATACTAAGCACATATATACATACATAATTACACGTATACTCAAATACAACAATAACTATTTCATTCATAAACGCATTCGCATATTTCTCAAGGCCAAGTAAATTCATTCATAAAAACAGCCGCAGCACATCTCCCCGCAAATTCATCACCAACAAGCGCAACTTTATCAATCCGACACAAAAATTCTAAAATGTAAAATTGAAGAAATCTCGGCCAGCCAAGTGAAAAGTGGCAATTATTTCTCTATATCCAGTAAAATAAGTTATCTCGAATTTTGGTAATTTTTGGTAGTTTTTGACAAAACACTCAATTTCTCTATTCCCTTCCAATATTTCAACCACTAACTAGTATTTTAAGGTGTAATTTTAATAAACATTAAATAAAAGTGTACGTTTTCTGCAGGAAAATACATTAATTTTTTTTAATAAAATCAAAACTTCTAAAATCACAAACATATGTGGTTTTATCGGAAGTTCACAAATGTAACGTGGCAACTTAGCTCGTTTTCACATTTTTTGGTCCGAAATTGTAAAATTTTTGTCCATGACGCGCCACGTGGGCCAATGTGCCTTGAACACCATTTGTATAAATGCAAAAAAATTATTTCATTTATATTTTAATTTTAAAAATTTTTATACTTCAAAGCGTTTATAAAAATACCCTGCATGGAAAGCTACTAGTTGTGAACTAGAATTCTACCGGTTTGCGTTTCAGCCGAACTAGTTCACGTTCTATCCTTTTTCAATGTTAGCGACTGGTATTTTTAACATTGCGATGTCCTACGAGATGTCAANAATGTTAGCGACTGGTATTTTTAAAATTGCGATGTCCTACGAGATGTCAATTGTCAGGCTATGCATCAGCATCTACTAGTATAAACACTAGTAGCATCATACCAGTTGATGAGATAGTCTGCCAATTCATGCGAAAAGCATAAGTGTGCCATTTTTCTCGCGACGCTCCAGCAGTCACAACGGCCGACAGAGAAGAGCACTCGCGTGGTAAGCCTGAGGTCCCAGGTTCAAATCCCGGCGCAGGTAAAATTTTTTTATTTTCTATTTTTTATTTTATTTTTATTTTTTATAAATTTATTTTTTTGTTTATGCTGTTTATTTTAATTTTTTAATTTAATAAAAAAAATATTTTTGTTTAATTTCTTTGTTTTTATATTTCTTCCTAAATGTTTTTTTGCAACGCAAATAGATTTTCAAATTTGTTATATATTTATAAATTGAATAAATTATTTTTACTTACATTTATTTAACTTTAAAAATCTTAACCACCTCCAAGCGGCCTCGAACCTGCGATTTCAGAACCAGAACCAGTAGTCTTCACGTGACGCCACACCGACATTTGTAAGAAAAGCAATTAATTGCGTTTTATTTTTGGCATTGGAAATTCAAAGGCAGATGCCGCTGATCGCCCAAGTTCTTCGAAATTGTCGAACTGGTAGGCACATACTAGTTAATGAACTAGTATTTTTTCTAACTGGTTTGGCTTTTCACTGCAGGGTATATTTACATATATGCACGGACGATTTTTAATATTTTTCATCCGTAAGCAAATCTTCTGTACCATAAAAGATTCAAACACATCAAAGAACAAGCAATGCAATGTTCAAGCTAGTGCTACTCAACTGTACATGTGTATACGAATGTATGCATGTATGCGTGTAAAAATTGTAAATTCCAGTTTGCTTTTAACCCATTTTAGCGGACATAGTTTTTTTGGTTTCAGCTGGTTGCAACTGTTAATGAAGCACAATTTTTATGTTTAATCTTTATCAAAGTTACATGTATCGTCGAGAACATGGTTACATGCAGAATTTTAAATGAATTAATATTATTCTCCATATAAAATGTACGAGTATGGCTTTATTAAATGTAAACTTATGCGAAAACCTAAATATTTCGTCAACCAAGGGTTAATTTTGGTGGCGTCGTGGCAATTCGCAGAAATTTAATAATTTGTCTGTTGAAGGAGGGCGGCGAGGGGAAGACGAAAGCAGATCAATCGTACATATTTATGCACATATTTACATTTATAAATGCACACATATTTATGCGTTTGTCTTTTTGGATGAATGAAAAATTTCATATATGTAGTGATTTAGAGATTGCCATTTCAGTAATATGCCGTGGCGTGTACGCTGGATGCGATGCAACTTTTTGGCGTCTCGCCGTTTGTCTTCCCTGCAGTGAAAAGCCAACCCAGTTAGAAAAAATACTAGTTCATTAAGTAGTATGTGCCTACCAGTTCGACAATTTCGAAGAACTTAGGCGATCAGCGACATCTGCCTTTGAATTGCCAAATAAAACGCAATTATAATTGCTTTTCTTACAAATGTCGGCTGTGGCGTCACGTGAAGACTACTGGTTCTGGTTCTGAAATTGCAGGTTCGAGGCCGCTTGGAGGTGGTTAAGATTTTTAAAGTTAAATAAATGTAAGTAACAATAATTTATTTAATTTATAAATAACAAATTTGATAATCTAATTGCATTGCAAAAAAACACTTAGGAAGAAATGCTTGTGCTATAAAAACGAAAAAATTAAACAAAAATATTTTTTTTTTATTAAATTTAAAAATTAAAATAAACAAAAAAATAAATTTATAAAAAATAAAAATAAAATAAAAAAACTCTCCCTGCGCCAGGATTTGAACCTGGGACCTCAGGCTCACCACGCGAGTGCTTTGCTCTGTCGGCCATTGTGACTGCAGGAGCGTCGCGAGCAAAAAAGCACACTTATGCTTTTCACGGGGCATGATTTGGCAGACTATCTCATCAACTGGTATGATGCTACTAGTACTTATACTAGTAGATGCTGATGCATAGCCTGACAATTGACATCTCGTAGGACATCGCAATGTTAAAAATACCAGTCGCTAACATTGAAAAAGGATAGAACGTGAACTAGTTGGGCTGAAACGCAAACCGGTAGAATTCCAGTTCACAACTAGTAGCTTTCCCTGCAGGGTTGGTTCAAATCCCGGACGGACCAAGTAATAATTTTTTTCTTGTTTTTTTTTTTGGTTGTCATATCCACATTCCATTTTAAATTTTACTATTAGCTTTGTTTAAAATAATATAAATGGATATGTAGGTACAAACGCATGCATAATTTCACATAATCGCTCAAATTTGCCAACAGTTACTGAAAGCTTTATTGTAAATGTTTTCACTAAAATATTAGTTATTGGAATTAAAATTTTATGCGAATCCAATTTTTATTCCCATTTTTAGAAAGCGCAAGTATGTATATGTTCATGCCACAAAAATTATTTCATAAGTAGGTAGTTTTAAACACACATACATATTTATGAACACTGGCAATCAAAAGTGAGTGCATGCTGTTTTTTGTTTAATAATTGCAATGTTTTTTAAGTTAAATTTTTTTTGTTATTTTCGACGGGTTTTGCGGTTTTATGCATATAAAAAGTGCAATATAAAAAAAGCGCTAATTTATTTTTAAATTTGTTTGCAAACGGTCATGCGCATTTTATTCTACAAGAAATTCCCTTTTATTTGGTAAAAAGTGCAAAAAGCCGTCAGCAATAAATAATCATTAAAAATCAACCGGATTTTTTAGCCGCTTAAAACTTGATCTTGTTCCACTAGAATTAAAAAACCGATCTATCTGCGTACTCAAAATTTTTCTAAAAACTCAGATTAAACAGGTCAAAATTTAGACGAGAATTCGTTGAATTTTTCTATGTTCTGTGTAAAGTTTGAAAGTTTGACTTATGTAGTTTTAATTAAAGCATGAACCACATTTTTATAAAAAGATAATACAAAAAATTTAATTGAAAATCATTGCAAATATTAAGCAAAAAACACCATGCACTCACTTTTGATTGGCAGTCTATGTATGCATGTACATATGTGTGTAAACTTTATGCCAAACTATCATTATTTTAAATTGTATTTGCATCTTCATAAAAGGAGAACAAGATAAAAAATTTAACAAAAATTACAAATTAATGACAATTATGTGAAGATTTACCATATTTTCGTTTATTTGCTCGCAAAGAACATCACATGTTGCTCAACATTGTATTATGTTATCAACATTAAATTCAACAGAATTTCTACATTCCGACTGGAACTTTTCTAACGCTGTTAATTTTTCGTCCGCGAATAGTTTCCACATTCAGTTTGCACCTTCTCTATCTATCTATGTTCTCTGGCTTGGTGCGGTATTTAGTGATGCTTTTTTAATTTAAGCACACCGAATGCATAGGTACATATGTATGTATGTATACACTATACACTAATATTCTACATTAAGATGGAATTCATTTACTGAATAAAATCTGAAGAATAGGTAAATTAAATATGTTTTGCGTTGTTATAAATGTATTGAAATTAATTTATTAATAAAAACGTGAGGAAATGGATATGTATGTACACTTTTTACTGAATCAAAAAAATTATTAAACATGATAATAAAAACTTGGCGCTTTTGTTTTGGAAAAATTGGCTTTTTCTGGTGGCCTGATGCTATACTGGCTCAGTTGTCGCAAAAGTACTCATACATACACGCATTTTTACTTGAAAATAAGTTTGTAGTGGTTAATATGTATACGATGCCATCTCCGTACAGCTCACTTCACCTCGCCTAGCACGCTCGCGTGCGCGCAGTTTGCCCGCGACGTCGACTGCGTGCACCTCTGCTGTGCATCCCTACGGTAGACAAACGGGCTCGATTATTTGCATAACCAGCCTTAATTTGCTTAACTCATGCATTTTCCTCTTTAAAATGAGCATAAGCAGCCGAACAAATGCACGAAATTTTTGGGAATTAACTCGGATTCGGGGAATTTTCGATGACAACACTGGTAAAAACGGCCAGTTGTTGTCTTTTGTACAAGTAAGCAAACGAAGCAGTCGAGTTTCGCGTACGCGGTAGCCGAGTGGTGAGGGTTGCGAGCTACAAGCCTGTAGCTGCCAGGTTCGATACTGGGTTGGAGCGATTGCGACAAATTTTTTGTTTTTATTATTTATATTATATTTTTTTATTTTATTTTATTTATATATTTAATTTTACTTTATTTTATTTTCATTTGCTTTATTTTATATCACATTTCTTATTTTACTATTAGTTAATTTTAATTTTTAGAGATGAATTTTGTTAAAATTTCAACAACTAACTGAAAGTAACGTAAAAAAATATAGAACTTATAAAAAAAAGAATGACATAGAAATAAAAAAAGTATACTGGCCGTGGGACTCGAACCCACGACCTTGGCGCTGGTTTATTCGCATTACTGCCCTCTGTAAGGGTAAAATTTTAATTTGCATTTATGCTTATTAATTCAAATTAATTTTCTCCGCCTGTCTACCATATATGGGTCGTCCCGTAATTTGGTTTAGATCCGATCATTAAATCATGAAAAATTTAACGGTACTCGTAAATTTGTATATGAGAATTGAAGTCGGTTTTGCTTTTGCTGGGTTCAAGCCCTGGTCAAAGCAACATCGCAAAAAATATAGAAAAATGCTTTTTCTTAACAGCGGTCGTCCCTCGGCAGGCAATGACAAACCTCCGAGTGTATTTCTGCCATGAAAAACAGCTTCTCATAAAAATATAATCGCCGTTCGGAGTCGGCGTAAAACTGTAGGTCCCTCCGCTTTGTGTGACAACATCAAGGCGCACGCCACAAGTCGGAGAAGAAGCTCGGCCAAACACCAACATATGTGTAAGCGCCAATCTATTATTATTATTATTATAAACAGTTTGTGTGTTGTTTTTCTTTACGTGACAAATTTGGTATGTAAAAGTAAACATACAGTGTTTTATTTTGCACACACTAGAGGAGGAAACTGGTTACCTTTATATGTGTAAATTTAAACGAAAATTTTTTAGAGGAAATTTTAAACATTTAATGTGTAAACGGTGAAAATGTGAACAATAAATGTTTAAGACTCAAGAAACAAATTTGAAAGTTGTTCTACGCCACACATATGATAAGTAAAAGTAAGCAAGCAGTGTTTTTTTTTTTACATGTACTTTTTAGAGTGTACAAACCGCCCTTTCTTATTAGCATCAGCTCTTTTTTATTTATTATGCTCGTTTGTTTTTCGTGCGTGCTTTACTTCCAATGTAAGTTTTCGCGACAAACTTTATATAATATAAAAATGTGTGTTTATAGTGTTTTGATTACCCTTACAGAATAGTGTGTGATTTGTTTATGATTTATTTTGGAATGAATTTCCATCATGCCTTGCCAAGCTTGGTTTTCAGACCAACCGGATTCGGCGTTGTGCCATCTTCAGTGTAACTTTTCGTTCATGTGATTCATTTGTTTATATTTTTTGACGTTATAGTACCTTAAAAGAGAGCTTCACTGAGTTGTCAACCACACCTTGTTTAATACACTTTGGCCAGCAGTCATAATTGTTGTGCTAGATTTACCAAAGTGTCCCGGTTTGGAAACGGAGATATCTGGCACCCCTAGGATGAATCCACTTTGAGAAGCATTCTCATGGTCACATGCCGTCCTCAAGAAAACAGCTAAAATAATCAGCTTTTAAAAACCACTTGCTAGTCTAAATTTCATTGTAGGTTAACTCTTTAGAATTCAGAAGCTTAGTAAGTAAGTTTTTTTTGTTTTCTCGAAATTCGCCTGTCAGTGCTGAAAAGGTGATCAAAATTGAAGCAAAATTAAAACTCACTTGAAAGGAAAAATTGAAAGCAAGTTTCCCAATCCGTAGTAGAATAAGAATGTGTTAGTGGGAAATGTGAGTGTATTGAAAATTGAAAGGGGAAAGTTGAACGTGTAACGTGAAAGTTATTTTAAAATATCAATAACATTGTCGTCACGCAGCTTTCGTCCAAAGCAACCGTATTAAACAAGATATAAACTCCATCCTGTGGAGACGCAATTTTAGACAATTACCACCAACCATCACCAGCCTCCGCTAGAAAGCGTTTATTAAACAAACAAAAAATAAACAAACGAACTAGCAGGAACAAGTGACAATTAGTGATAACTATCCGCAAAGGAACACAGCTTTCGTAAAAATGGCAGACCCTTATTGGCAGTTTTAGCGTTGCCGTATGGTCTGGACAATATTAGATGGTGAATTTTTTTGACACATTACCGGGTGCACTATACGCCGAAGAACAAAATATTTAGATTTCTGCGCGGCGGACAGTAACAAATAACAGTCTAAGATGACTTAGCATGGTATGGTTTGGAGGCGTCGAAATGAGGGGGTTTAAAAATTCCTTTATTTGAAAACTATATTTAGTGGGGTGACCACATGTTTAAAAGACATATTTCAACTAAATTCATCAGTTAATTAAAATATGGCTGACTTCCAAAACGTCAATTGTTTTGCATACGTACAAAGCACTATATAACCAGTAAATAACCTTGGGTGAATTTGTAGACTGCCTTCCTCGGGGATGAATATGCCTGGGATGAAATTATTGGTACCCGCGCCTTCTAAGCACGCAGGGATGCTTTTGAGAAACAAAAAATAATTAGCTCAAAGTAGTTTCAAAAAGTATAGTGTAAAACGAAATTTATTAAATAATTCTACATAAAAGTATACACGTAAATGACTTACTATGTAAACTATTGGAATAAAACTTGTTTCATTACCTTTTTTGTGCAAAATGAAAACGATTATCTGAACGCTCGAAGCGCTGCCACTAAGGGCCAGTTTTTCAGTGCACGGCCGTGGTTTAAACTGAGTTAAAACGCCCGATCTGGCTGGCTTAAACTAGGATCAGCCAATCAGATGTCAGCCAGCTGGCACTGAAAAACTGGCCCTAAAATGAGCAGCTACAGAAAAAGTACTTATCTGGTGTTACTGCCGCCGTGGCGAATATGTTTCTATTTATTTTTCTTCTGTGTACGCGAAAAACAATGCAGGTAATAATTTTCGTTGAATTTCATCAAGAATCTGTACACTTTATGCTTTTGTTTTATAATTCCTCGAATTTTAAGTGTTAGCAAGAACAAGCCGATCCGATAGAAGAATCACACCTACCTGACGGTTTTGAAGTGTTTTTGGTTTAATAAACGCATGGCTTTCAGTTCTAGAAGAATTAAAGTCAGTAGAGACATATTTTTTTTATATAATTGCTTAATCTCTATTGCACCAGAA
This sequence comes from Rhagoletis zephyria, assembly GCF_001687245.7. Taxonomy (NCBI): domain Eukaryota; kingdom Metazoa; phylum Arthropoda; class Insecta; order Diptera; family Tephritidae; genus Rhagoletis; species Rhagoletis zephyria. The sequence goes on from NW_016160330.1 coordinate 61,446, forward strand.
CAAATGGTCAAAATTTCCAGCAGAAAAAATTTACGAATTGGCACAGCAGAAATGTAAAATTTTCTTACCATAGTAAAAAGTGTTTTTTTTCACCATAGCACTTTTCTACTCATTGGTACAGGCCCAGAGTAATAACATTTTTTAAATGAAAAAATAAAAACTTCATCACTTCTTTAAAATTTTAAAGCTTGTTTTACTAATCTCTTTAATTATTTATTATTGCTTAGTACAAAATGTACACATTTACTTACCAAACCTTTATTTGATTCCATGAACCAAAAATACAAGATCACCTAATCAAAGAAGCAAGAAAGCATGAAAACAAACAAAAAAACGAAGAAGGCGCGGTGATTGAGTGCGATTAAATTGGTATTTATTATAAAATATACAAAGTGAAACTTGATGACAATTAGCAAAAAAAAGTTCATAAAATATGGTTTTCATGATTGAAAGTGTTTTGCAATCGCATATCATTACCAAGGGCCGATTTTTCAATGCCAACGTTCTGGCCACAAACGTGCACCCACTTTTCACGCAAATTTACACCTTTTGGCAAACCAAACATACGCACAAACTTGTTACAATCACACAGCACTTTATTTTATATCATAAATATGTAATAAACCAAAATTTATAATTAAAATCGCTGCAGAAAACACATTCAATCGCTGAAAAATCACTACGAAGAGGTAGAAGACGGTGTAAACAAAACCGAAAAACGTCAAAAACGCTACGAAAACTTTTTTCTGAAAATGGATTACAAATACAACGATGGCTGATTAGGTGATCTGTAGTCGTTGGTTCATGATTTGATTCGGTGATAGAAACAAGACCGAAGGATACTTAAGTATTTAAATATTTATTATTTTTTTTTTTTATATTGCTGTAAATAATTTTTTAGATTTTGGCATTCATATTTTGGATTCATCTTATGCATTTGTTTAATTACTGCACCATTTATAATTTTCTTTTAATAAGATCAAGATTTGTCAAATGCTTAGTTTTATTTATCTAATAATAATGCAGCACACAACCCTGAAATCTAAGAAAAATTCTGAGGAAGGCCATTAAATAGCAGCACACAACCCCGTGCCTTCCTCAGGAGTGAATATGGCTGCAACAACAACGATTACTACTACAACAACAACAACGATTACTACAACAACAACAAAAAGGTTGGTTATTGTCTATACTGTGGTACAAAGTATAATGTTCCATAACGCCGAACTACAATTGGTTGACAATGTCTACCTTTCCAAAACGCATTCGAAAAGTTATCAAAACGCATCGCTAGAGCAGTCACAGCGCATCAAAAACAAAGTTGATGCTTCGGTGTTATTGGTTACCATTGGTGGTTTAAAAATGGAAAATTCAGAAAAATTGTTCATTGTTATACTGCAAATTTAAAATATGCAATGTATATGGTCGCAATGTGTCGAAACTCTGCATATACAAACAGCTTGAATACCGCAGTATAACAGTTTCCAAACATTGCATTGATACGTTTTGGAAATCAGCCCATGTCACGCAATCAGTGTTGCCATTTTAACCGTTTTCTGGCTAGATTTAGTTTAGAAACAGGCCATATGAATTATGTGATATTTTATTTTCAATCAGCTATTGACAATGCGAACAAATGTCTAACTTTGATTTTACAAAAATTATATGATTCAATAACACAAGGTTAAGTAATTTGTGACAGCTCAAATTTGACACTCCTTTATCTAGATTTGTATTTTGGAAGTAGGAGAAAGGGGAAGAATGTGATCGCCTTTTGCGAAAACGGTAGTAGAAGGGTACTAAAAAGTGCGCAAGGTATACAATTAGAAGTAAAAAGTGTATTATTAATTCTAAGTGAATTTGCAATTTAGTTGGTGTTTTAATGGAAATACTAAACAATACGTAAAAATATAGATTTTAAATTTAAGTTATTCGTCATTTCCTGGAACAAATCTAGAATACCGACCGTTCAGCTATGCAAGAACGAAAAATGCAGATCAATAGAACTTTTTACCCTCATTTCAACAATGCCAAAATTATTTAGCGCAAGTAAAATATAAAGACGTTTCAGAAGGTTAAAATTAAATTTTTTTGATTTTTTTAAATATTAATATCTTATGAACCACATAACCGATTAAAAACTAATAACGTCACCATAAAGATAATCAATTTATCTTTCAGCTGATATACATAATTGAAATTCTTTTTTTATATATTGAAACCAAAACCACTAAAATACGAACAAAGTTTATTTTTTCATGAAATAACCTTTTTTGAAAGAAACTGCATGATTAATGGTAAGGAAATTTATATTACTTAGAAAGTACCGGGTGATTTTTTTGAGGTTAGGATTTTCATGCATTAGTATTTGACAGATCACGTGAGATTTCAGACATGGTGTCAAAGAGAAAGATGCTCAGTATGCTTTGACATTTCATCATGAATAGACTTACTAACGAGCAACGCTTGCAAATCATTGAATTTTATTACCAAAATCAGTGTTCGGTTCGAAATGTGTTTCGCAAACCCAATTGCTGCGAACGGCGACGAATCGACATTTCACGGTCTTCAGCAACACTCTCAGAAACAGACGCAATATTCTCTTCTGTACGCACTGTACGCATTCGTGTGGTTGGTTTAATGTCCAATAAAGTAAACTGAGTGCGAAACTTGGTCACAATCGCATTAATTGTTTGCTCACTTGGTCGATTATGTAGACCATAAATCGGACGTAAAGCGAACCGAACACTGATTTTGGTAATAAAATTCAATGATTTGCAAGCGTTGCTCGTTAGTAAGTCTATTCATGATGAAATGTCAAAGCATACTGAGCATCTTTCTCTTTGACACCATGTCTGAAATCCCACGTGATCTGTCAAATACTAATGCATGAAAATCCTAACCTCAAAAAAATCACCCGTTACAAGCTATTATCTTTAATCCGATATATAAATTCTACCATGATCTACTTTTGGGGTTTAAGAATTAAGTGATAATAAAAAATATAAATAAACAAAGCAAATAAACCTCTTATATCTTCTTTGTTTTTCACCTGCGCCAAATAAATTTGGTATCGTTGAACTCAGCGTAAAAAGTTCTATCAATCGGCACTTTTGGTTATTTTATATCTAAACGGTCGCTATTCTAGACTTATTCCAGAAAAATACGCAAACGAAAGTGATGCCAACGAATATTTAGTATGAAGAATTTTTGGTTTAACTACTAATATAACTAGAAACTAGGGTGTAGTAACCGTACACAAATTCACGAGGAAAATTAACAACAAAGATATCTTCACTGGTTCAATTTTGCTTAAATTTGATCTTTATACGGTTCCGAAATATATCGACATTGCGTGGTACAAACTTGGGGTACGGTAATANAACTACTAATATAACTAGAAACTAGGGTGTAGTAACCGTACACAAATTCACGAGGAAAATTAACAACAAAGATATCTTCACTGGTTCAATTTTGCTTAAATTTGATCTTTATACGGTTCCGAAATATATCGACATTGCGTGGTACAAACTTGGGGTACGGTAATATTTCCCTAACCTTATGCGGTGTAAAAGCTGCCAAAAATTTGGCCATATAGTCAAACGCTGCAACAATAATCCCGTTTGCGGAGGTGGTAATCTCCCTCCCCACACATCTTTTAGCTGTCTTGGTCCTCATCCCCTTCCTTCGCCAACTCTTGCCCAACATACCAACAGCAAAAAGAAATATTAAAAATTAAAACCCAGAACAAGTGTAGTATGTTTGAAGCACGTCGCATATTTAAGCAAAACAATCCGCTTATTTGTGAAGCCTCCTACTCCACTGCCCTTTCTACAAATCCTCAATCAAACTCCGACAAAAGTAATAGTCAAAATAGTAAATCCGGTTCTATGCCCTTTGCCGCCTCCCCTTCTAATTATTCACAACTCGGCACTTATTCCAACGCAGCTGCTGATTCCTCAGCCTCCAACGTGCACGTTTCGCTAATCAACAAACCATTGATAACAAAATTACTGATCAGCACATGTCAGAAACTGGTTCTAAACCCTCTTCCCCAGTTCCCGCAAAGAAATCCAAAGTCAACAAACACCAAAACACAATTACTGACCTCAATAACAACCCAATTCGCACTCACTTATCAATGATAACACAACAATGACAACAGCAATACTCTGTTAAACACTTCTGATCTCAATTCCGCCTTCAATCCTCTTTCGCAAATTTTTTCTTACCTTATAGAAGATCAACGAACCACTCAAAATATCCACTCATTAAATTTCGCTCCCAACTCAACCTCCAATAACTCCTAATTTACTATTCATTTGATGGAGATAGAGCTGTCAGAAGAAGAAGACTTCGATAACTAGTATATATTCTTTCTCAACCAGCGTGACAAAAAACACCCTAAAAAATAACAAAAACACTACAAAAGTTAAAAAAAATAAAAAAACACTAAAAAAAATAGAATTATATAAAAACTGAAAAAAACAAAGCGCCTCAATAGTCCAACTTTCAACCTTCACATGGTGAAGCGCGCTGCAGGTTTTATAAAGCTAACGGAAACTAATGAAAATGTTGGCACGATTTAAAGTATATATATTTTTTGACCCCATTTTTAATTAAATTCATCCATGTAGTTTTTAAAACTCGATGTTGGATTTACCATCTCGAATTTTCAAAATCGTATTGTGTTCAGCGACCCCAAAAACCCCCGAATTTAATGCTTTAGGTGAATATATAAATTTTTAATTTTTCGTTCGCCATATTGGATACGCCATTTTGTTTTTGGAAATGTTGATATCAAAATTCTGAATCAGCGACATCAAAACCACATACACTAGGAAGTAGCATTAACTTTTGGTGCGTTTTAAGAGTTTATAGACTTTTGACCACGAACGCAGATCTGCTGGCTCATTGTGCACTGTTCAGCATCTGTGCAATTAAGAGAGCTTAAATATTCACTATTAAGATACACTCAATGTATCATG
>NW_016160331.1:0-2480 GCF_001687245.7 Rhagoletis zephyria
TACTCGCAAATACCGCAAAAACACTTTACAACACTTGTTAAAGCAATAACAATNGATTCTTAAGTTATTACTGGACTTTTCCCAAAAAGCTCGACAAATAAAAATAATACAGGATTCTTGTCCATGAGGTCCTGGGATTAAAGGAACCTTGATAACTTTATTCTGGGACAATTTTTGCCCGGACTTTTATAACACTTGTTACGATTATCCTTGAAACCTCGTTCGGATTTCCCAAATCCTTGGGTTCGTATCGCTGGACTGTTAGATAAATGCTAACAATGACCAAATTGTAGTACAATTAACTTTATTGTACAACAAACAATTTACAATACTCGCAAATACCGCAAAAACACTTTACAACACTTGTTAAAGCAATAATAATGCTTTACTACTTGTTAACACAATTAAACGTATAGCTTGCTTATACGCAACTCACTTCACTGCTCACTTTACTTGTAGCTTGCTGACTTGTAACTAACTCACTTCGCTCTGGCGGCGCCCTTAAATACCTGCGCTCGCATTTATGGCAACTCTAGAACGTTCTGAAGTTTATCGCTCATTCTCTTTCTCTAGCTGTTCGCAGTGTTCATCCAACTTGACGTTTCTCTTTGTGGAAAATTCTTCGCCATTCCTCGAACATTCTGCCCATTTCTCGTTGTTCGCTTCGCGTTGCCGCAGTATTCGCCACACTGCCCTCCCTCCACCTAAGTCTGATCGTCCCGATCAGACACACTTGCTGTTCCAAACGCCGCGGCGCAAGCCTTTCCAAGTGGACCACCTTCATATTGTTTCTCGGTCTCCCAACGGTCTGTATTCGATACACTACATCATTCAGCCGTTTGACAACCTTATACGGACCTTCCCAGTTACATTGTAGTTTTGCGGACAAACCTTTCTTCANTCTTCGCCATTCCTCGAACATTCTGCCCATTTCTCGTTGTTCGCTTCGCGTTGCCGCAGTATTCGCCACACTGCCCTCCCTCCACCTAAGTCTGATCGTCCCGATCAGAGACACTTGCTGTTCCAAACGCCGCGGCGCAAGCCTTTCCAAGTGGACCACCTTCATATTGTTTCTCGGTCTCCCAACGGTCTGGATTCGATACACTACGTCATTCAGCCGTTTGACAACCTTATACGGACCTTCCCAGTTACATTGTAGTTTTGGGGACAAACCTTTCTTCCGTTGTGGATTGTACAGCAACACTAAGTCTCCCTCTTGAAAACCGTCGGAGTTCATTGCCTTGGCATACCTGGCCTTCATCGTGTAACTCATAATTTGAGTTCGCTGTCTCACAAGAGCATGCATTTCTGTCAACTCCTCTTCCAGGATGTTAGACGTCTCTTTCCCAATTCTCCTTGCATCGCCAGTTACTCCAAACTTCAGGTCAATAGGCACATGGAGCTCACTGCCGAAGATTACACTTGCAGGAGTTTTACCTGTTGTTTGATGCACTATNACACTAAGTCTCCCTCTTGAAAACCGTCGGAGTTCATTGCCTTGGCATACCTGGCCTTCATCGTGTAACTCATAATTTGAGTTCGCTGTCTCACAAGAGCATGCATTTCTGTCAACTCCTCTTCCAGGATGTTAGACGTCTCTTTCCCAATTCTCCTTGCATCGCTAGTTACTCCAAACTTCAGGTCAATAGGCACATGGATCTCACTGCCGAAGATTACACTTGCAGGAGTTTTACCTGTTAGTTGATGCACTGCTGACCGGTATCCCATCAGGAACAAGGGTATGCGGACATCCCAATCTTTCTGATTCTTGTCCACGACCTTCCGCAAATGCTCTTCCCAATCCATCTGATTGGGGATGAAGAGCCATTGTTCGAGTTTTCCGGATACCCAGTATCTGGCACATCTCTTGGAATACCGCCAATTCAAAATTTCTTCCCTGGTCCGAGTGGAGCTCTATCGGTACACCGTNCGGACATCCCAATCTTTCTGATTCTTGTCCACGACCTTCCGCAAATGCTCTTCCCAATCCATCTGATTGGGGATGAAGAGCCATTGTTCGAGTTTTCCGGATACCCAGTATCTGGCACATCTCTTGGAATACCGCCAATTCAAAATTTCGTCCCTGGTCACTCTGACCAGCTCTATCGGTACACCGTATCTCNGTATCTCGCAACCCAATTGTAGGTGAATACCTCCGCTACTGTTTTAGCTTCCTGGTTTGGAATCGGGTATACCTCCGGCCATTTGCTAAAGTAGTCCATAACCACAAGGACGTATTTGTTTCCCTGTGCGCTCATAGGAAATGGACCGGCTACATCCATGGCAATCCGCTCGAAAGGTGCACCTGAGTTATATTGCTTCATCTGGCCATGACTTCTGGATTTCGGCCCCTTAGCTGCAATACACTCCGCGCAGTTAGCAATCCACTCTGCGACCGATTGCCGACAACCAACCCAATAGAACCTCTGCTTAACCTTCTCAAGGGTAATCGTGATTCCCAGGTGCCCTCCACTAGGACC
>NW_016160331.1:2699-3685 GCF_001687245.7 Rhagoletis zephyria
CTGTTCCATTGGGCCAAGTACGCCTTTAAGATGGGGCTTTCCGCTGCCATTTGATCCTTAGTTGGCATTCTGTCCACCTCCAGTCGATGCATCAAAAGCTCCAGATCTGGATCTTCCTGCTGACACTTTCGTAGCTGTTCTTCCTTCCACTCTTCCGCTGGTGTTATTGTCGTTAGACGGACGTCTATAATGTCCTCTTTTCCCTCAGCTTTTGAGCAGTGTTTACATTCCAGGCTACATGGTCGGCGGGACATGGCATCAGCATTACCGTGGACACTTCCCTTGCGGTGCTCAATAGCGAAGTCATAACTTTGCAGTCTCTCAATCCACCGAGCTAGCTGTCCTTCTGGATTCTTAAACTGTAGTAGCCACTTCAGCGCTGCATGGTCCGTTCGAACTCGGAAACGTTGCCCATAGGGGTACTTGTGGAAATGTTTAACGCACTCCGCCAAGGCTAGTAGTTCTCTCCGAGTTACGCAGTAGTTCCTCTCTGGTTTTCCAATCGACCGGCTATAGTAGGCAACTACCTTCTCCTGCCCATCAATTACCTGCGACAGTACGCCTCCTATGGCATAACCACTAGCATCCGTATCCAAAATAAACGTTGCACCTGGAACGGGATACGCTAGCATAGGTGCAGTACATAGTCGTTCCTTCAGAGTCTGGAAAGCCTCCTCCTGCTCCTTGTTCCACTCGAAGGCTCTATTTTTCCTAGTGAGCTCGTGGAGGCTATTAGCAACGCTGGCGAAATTCGGAACAAATCGGCGGTAGTAGGTGCATAGCCCAAGAAAACTTCGTAGTTCGTGCAGGTTCCTAGGTCTTGGCCAATCCTTTACTGCTTCTATCCTTCCCTTCGCAGTGCAGACGCCCTCCGTTGTCACCTCGTGTCCCAAGTAANGTAGTTCGTGCAGGTTCCTAGGTCTTGGCCAATCCTTTACTGGTTCTATCCTTCCCTTCGCAGTGCAGACGCCCTCCGTTGTCACCTC
>NW_016160331.1:3857-5444 GCF_001687245.7 Rhagoletis zephyria
TTTTTAGGACTTAGCTGCAGACCAGCGCCAGCTATCCTCTGGAAAACTTCTTCCCAATTCTTCAGGTGCTCCTCAAAGCTTTTACCCAATACGATAATGTCGTCTAGATACACCAAACATGTTTTCCAATGCAGTCCTTTGAGCACATGGTCCATAAGTCGTTCAAAAGTGGCAGGAGCGTTGCATAATCCAAAGGGCATCACCGTGAATTGCCACAGACCGTCTCCAACGCTGAAAGCGGTCTTCTCCTTGTCCTCGTCACTTACCTCCACTTGCCAATAACCGCTCTTAAGGTCGAGTGTTGAGAACCACTTTGTTCCAGTCAACGAGTCCAGAGTGTCATCGATCCTGGGAAGAGGATAGCTGTCCTTTTTCGTCACATCGTTTAGTTTCCGGTAGTCTACGCAGAACCGCATTTGACCATCCTTCTTCTTCACAAGTACTACCGGCGAACTCCATGGACTCGCTGATGGTTCAATCACACCACTCTCGCTCATTTCATTAATTATTTGGCTAACAGTTTCACGTTTGGCAAGTGGAACACTCCGAGGAGCTTGACTTATTGGCCTTGCATCGCCAGTATCAATACGATGTTTCACAACGTTAATCCTGCCTGGTTTGTCGCCATCCTTGTCGAATATGTTGGAGTATCTGCGGAGGAGTTCCTTAGCCTTGTGCTGGTGTTTTTCTTCCAACCTTGCCGTCCATGCATTAATGTCTTCCGCAATGTCATTCTCGCCAATGGAATCGCTTTCAGGTAATTTTTCGCAGTTGCAGATTGCCTCTACTTCTCGATATTGCCCCAGTACAGTTCCTCTTCGGAGTTTGACTGGTGATTTGAACTCATTGAGCACTCGAATTGGGATGCGTCCATCTTTTTGCGTCTTAGCCAGGGTTTTACCAATAAGTACGTCCAGTGTAGAGTTTTGTGTTACTTCAACAACCCACAATTTGTTTGTCCCACAATCTCCATCAATCTTCGCCACACAACTGCTTCTGACTTCGGTGAAATCTGCTCGCTTTCCCTAGGATCACTCGCTTGCTGCTGTACGGACCATCATACCCAAAGCTAAGTGGCACTTCCATGTTGTTCTACTTCATGATCCAGTTCTTCATGTCGATCTCCATACCTTGATCAAGTAAGAAGTCTATCCCAATGATGACTTCATCCACAATCGCCGTGACTATGAACTTGTGTAACACCGTCACAGTCCCTATTGCGACTTTGCATGTTACCTCTCCTACAACTTGGGTGTTCTCACCAGTTGCTGTCCTCAACCTTGCTCCAGGTAATGGCCTTACCTCTTTAGTGACCAAATCAGATCGAATGATAGAATTTGATGCGCCCGTATCCGCAGTTAGTACTCGCTCATGTCCGCCCACATATCCACCAACAGTAACGTTGCTCGCTTTTGCGCCGATTTGCGAGACGGAGATTATGGGGCATGCAATTGCGGGAGCCAGAGCGCGCCCATTACTGCTGCCTCGTTTTAGTTTAACGACTGAACGGAGATGGGTTCTGTAATGTATTGTAGCTAAGATGTTCCAGCGGCAGTGTAATGTCTTACGGGTGTGCATGCTAGTTGA
>NW_016160331.1:6155-6372 GCF_001687245.7 Rhagoletis zephyria
ATTATTGTTGCTTTTCCACAATAAGTTTTTCATTAAAAACGGCCTCAAGCTCATTAAAAATTGTGGAATATAATTGTTATAAGGCCATAAAATAATAAAAAAACAAATAACTTAGGGACGAGCACACCTAAAAGTTAAACATTCTAAAAATAGAATTATTACCAAAAACCAACAAAACCAACCACCACATGATCAAGTGAATTGCAGCGGAATATCT
>NW_016160331.1:6535-15124 GCF_001687245.7 Rhagoletis zephyria
AAAAACAAATAACTTAAGGACGAGCACACCTAAAAGTTAAACATTCTAAAAATAGAATTATTACCAAAAACCAACAAAACCAACCACCACATGATCAAGTGAATTGCAGCGGAATATCTGCGCTTGATTGTTTTGGCATAACAAAATGAAAAAGTTGAAAAAAGCTACGATAATTTACAAGAGACAAACTTAGCACAGTGCGTAGGCAACTGGCTGAGTCAGTGGTGATCGTCGGTTCGAATCCTACTGAAAGAAGTCTGATGAGGAAATGTGGTGATTTCCGAAATAGCTATCACTTCTACCATTTTTTCAAATTATTGTTGCTTTTCCACANCAATAAGTTTTTCATTAAAAACGGCCTCAAGCTCATTAAAAATTGTTGAATATAATTGTTATAAGGCCATAAAATAACAAAAACAAATAACATAAGGACGAGCACACCTAAAAGTTATACCTTCTAAAAATAGAGTTATTAGCAAAAACCAACAAAACCAACAACCACATGATCAAGTGAATTGCAGCGGAATAGCTGCGCTTGATTGTGTTGGCATAACAAAATGAAAAAGTTGAAAAAAGCTACAATAATTTACAAGGCGAACTTAGCACAGTGCATAGGCAACTAGCTGAGTCAGTCGGATCGTCGGTTCGAAGCCTACTGAAAGAAGTCTGATAAGGAAATGTGGTGATTTCCGAAAAAGCTATCCCTTCTACCACTTTTTCACATTATTGTTGCTTTTCCACAATAAATTTTTCATTAAAAACGGCCTCAAGCTCACTAAAAATTGTTGAACAGCAAATACATTTTTTAAACATACATTACGTGTCGTGCCCGATAATTTCTATCACACGCTATTCTTGACAAAGATTTTCTCAAATCGTATAAATGTAACATAAATGATGCCTTTTATTTAGGTTGAGCAACAAACAGCGATACGTGCGTTATGCCACCCAGGTGCGAGGTATATTTTTAACTTAGGAAAACCAAACCAAGAGCTATTCATAGATTCGCAAGAAATTTACCACGGCGCTTTCACGGCAAGGTGTATCGTCAACAGTAATAATCCGATTTTAAAAATTATCAACACAACGTATGAAGTAAAGCTTGCTAACAATTGGCATATTCAGTCAGAAATGTTAAGTCACTGCTATGTATACTGAATTAACAAGTCGGCAGCAGATGTAAAGCGCATCTTTAATCAAACAACAAATATCTAGCACTGAAAAAGAAAAATTATTAAACTTATGCCTTCAATACGCCGATATATTTGCATTGAAAGACGATGCCATCACAATTAATAATTTCTATGAGCAGAAATTTAGAGTAAAGGATACAACCCCCGTTGCCATATTCGCAGCGAGAAGAAATTGGTAGGCAAGTGAAAACTCTTAAAAAATAATCTTATAAAAGAAAGTAATTCAAACTACAACAGCCCCCTTATTTTGGTTCCAAAAAAAAAACAGTAAAGGACAAAAAGCATATAGAATGTGTGTGGACTTCCGTGCGATTAACAAACATCTTATAGCTGATAAATTTCCCTTGCCCTTTATGATATATTAGACAATTTAGGTAGAGAAAAATGTTTCTCTACTCACCGGTAACATTCCTAGGTCATAAATGTTCTTCAGAGGGAATTTTACTGGATAATTCCAAAATCGATAACATCCAAAACTACCCAACATCGACAGATAGAGACTCTTGTAGACGATTTATTGCTTTCGCAAATTATTATCGTAGGTTCATATCCAATTTTGCTCTACTAGCAGCACCATTAAATGCACTGAGTCGGAAGAATGCGAAATTTTTCTGGAGTGATGAATGTAAAAATTCGTTTCGACATTTGAAAGAGGCCTTAATTTCACCGAAGATACTACAATACCAAGCAATTCATCGTCACGGTTGATGCCTCCAAAACAGGATGCGGCGCAATACTAAGCCAGCTCCATGACGGCAACGATCTACCGCTGCATTTCGCCTTAAAATCTTTTAGTAAATCTGAGCAAAACAAACACATAATCGAATTAGAACTTTTGGCGATTCACTTCGCTATTAAACAATTTCGACCATACATCTACGGCACTCACTTCCCGTTTAGGTCACACCACAGACTATTGATCTATCTTTTCAACATGAAAGATCCAACGTCAAAACTTGCGAGAATCAGGTTAGAACTCGCGGAATACGATTTTACAATCGAGTATACAAAAGGAAAAACTAACGTAGCAGCTGACGCACTTTCGCGAATTTCGTTTTCTGATTTAAAAGAAGCCGCTAAACGCATATTGGCAATGAACGCTAGTTCGATGACAAAAGAAAATCAAACAAATACAAACAATCAGAATCGCACTATAACTGAAAAAGTACTGGTGTTTGACAAATTTGCATACGATTTTTCAAAGAAAATGCCGGGAATAAGATCTCTAATGTTTTGCGATCAAAATACAAATAAATTAAGTATTCACATTTTTGCGCATATAAAATCTAAACGTATTTTATTAACTAATATCACTATTGTTAACGCAACTCTGAATCTAGATGATTTGCTTTCGAGGCTACAAAATGCAGCCGACAAGCAGTATATTAGAAAAATAGAATGGCCAAAAGACGACATACTTTTTAAATACATTCTTTGTCAGAGCTAAAAGTCAAAAGAAATAATACAACATACGGTCCGGTATAGACAGTGACCGATAACGACAAAAAACAACAGTTAATGACCATTTACCATACCGACCCATTATCAGGCGGACGTTGCGGAACAAAAAAAAATGTATGCGAAATTAAGAACCAAGTACTATTGGAAAAACATGACAAGAAATGTTTCCAAATTGTTGAAGCTTTGCGAGGATTGCACATCGGTAACAAGTTCGCAGTTACCATGATGTGTGATCTAACTAAGTATCTTGTAACCTCAGCAATACCAGGCAAAACCGCAACCACTGTTGCCAAAGCTATCTTCGAAGGTTTCATACTTATCTACGGTGTAATGAATACCATTCTATCGGATTTAGACACAGAATATAAAAACGAAATTTGTAAAGAACTATGTAACATTTTGATAATAAAACATGACTTTTCTACGCCTTACCACCATGGAACAGTCGGTACTATAGCACGTAACCATAGTCTTCAATGAGTATCTTCGCGCATACTTAAATGAAACATTTTCTTATTGGGATACATACTTAAAATACTTTACATTTCACCGCAACGCAACCGTTAATTTAGCTTTTGATAATAAGTTAACAACATTTGAATTAGTTTTTGGCCAAAACGCAACGTTACCGCAAGAAGTGCAAACTGCGACGACCGATCCTATTAACAACATCGATAAATATGCCAAAGAAATAAAGTATTGGTTACAAAAATCGCATAATCTTGCAAAAGGTTTGCTAAGTAAATATAAAGCTCGAAAAAAGTGACTATATGATAAGGCCGCACGCTAATGCTTTTATGTACCTAATCTTACTCTACTCAACCACTTTGTAAATACTTGCTAAGTTTATAAAGAGTCAGTCTAAGTAGCATCGTCAACCAGCACACGTCGTGCTCTTTTAATTACCGCTTGTGCTAGGTCAGTGTCGTTGACTATTACACCACTATAAATACAGTACACCAACATATACCGGTACAGGAATTGGGAGAGACGTCGATCCTTTCAAGAGGAGCTCGAGGTTAGCCCATTCACCTGCGGCAATGCCAATCCGGCCCTACCCGGCTAGAAATTCTTCAAAATGGCAACGTGAGTTCTCCCGCTAACCAGGCAGATAACATGGCAGACGCAGCTAAAGAGACTGCATTCCATATACTAAGAATGCAAATTAGATCCCTTTCCACGATGCTTATTGAGAGCGATGGTAAACGGCGTAATATCCACCAGCCAATGCGAGAATTTAAAGGAAGTATTCCTTATATGAAAAAGCTGCTAAGGAATGCAAATGTAACGCAAGTGCAGCAGCGTACGTAGAGGAGAGCACACAAACATCGCCATGGCCTAGGCATAACCCCGATCGTGCTCAGAGGAAAGCGACTGAAGAAGCTGTGGGATCTGTTATATAGCTGCATATTTGTACCCGGCGAGGCGGTATGCAGGCACGCTTGCATCCCACGCTAGCCCGTCGGTTGGGGTGCAAGCGTGCCTGCATACCGCCTCGCTGGGTACAAAGAGAACAGGAATAGGCCAAAGAGTCAAACTTTCTGAAACGGGCGACTAAAAATTAAGTAGTAGAATTTCAAATATGTTTTGTCAGATATTCAAAGGCCCACATGTGAAAATTAATGTCTTAAAATATTGTTTGAAAATATCAATTTTTCAAAAATTTATTCATAAATGAATTTTTGACCTTCATTTCATCAATTTTATATATTAATTGCTATATTTCCGCAAATATTCGATCAAAAATAACCAAATTTTAATGGTGTATTCAGATAAAGTAGCAGAATCGAAAAAAATATTCATACCACAAAAATTTAATTTTTTAATAGTATTAAATAATAATAAATTTCCCAATAAACAAATGACAATTTAACAGACTTATCCTTGTGTTAAACAAAAACAAAACTTTACGATCTTATTCTATAAAGTATACACTAACCATTCGTGCAAAAATATTTTAGTGCACTCTATCCTATAACAAGTAAGTTTTATCCTATAACAAGTAATTTTTAGTANTAAACAAAAACAAAACTTTACGATCTTATTCTATAAAGTATACACTAACCGTGCAAAAATATTTTAGTGCAAAAATATTTTAGTGCACTCTATCCTATAACAAGTAAGTTTTATCCTATAACAAGTAATTTTTAGTAAAAAAACCGATGATCGGATCTAAAGAATTATCGAAATCGGTTGACGTGTTGCAAAGTTATCCGGTAACATACATAAAAAAAAAATAAAATTTTCCGACGAACTGATTACCTCCTCCCTTTTTGGAAGTCGGTTAAAAAAGTACGAATGTGTAAACATTACCGTGGATACGCGAACCACATCCGACGTTGGAACGCAGCGCCGATAAACCTGGGCCCGTTCGTCGTTGCATGCTTATCTTTTTATCAACATAAGTATCTTATGAATGATTGGTACTTTATGAATGGAACATTTTTTAATTAAGAAGGTTTCCTTATTTTGTTTTTAATTATAAAGTTTTCTTTTATATTTTTACAATTACATATTCTCATGATTTCGAAAATAAATTGAGGCACTGAGAAGAATTAATCGTAAGAATTATTTACATATGTAATAACAATATACCTATATGCTTTTTAAAACGTAAGCATGCAATGACGAACGGGTCCAGGTTATTATTTAATACTATTAAAAAAATAAATTTTTCCAGTACGGATATTTTTTCGATTCTGCTACTACGGGTACGTGTCGTGCTTGTACGCTCTTGTAAAGTATTGTGCTTGAGCGGTTCAGTTCTGCGGCTCTTATTATCTTCTCCAACATCAGATTAAAGAAATCACATGAAAGAGAGTCCCCTTGTCTGAAACCTCGTTTGGTATCAAACTGCTCGGAGAGGTCCATCCCTATTCTGGCGGAGCTGACGTTGAGCAATCGTCATTTTACACAGCCGTTTCGCGGGGATACCAAATTAAGACATCGCGGCATAAAGGTAACTTCTCTTCGTGCTGTCGAAAGCGGATTTGAAATCGACAAATAGATGGTGTGTGTCGATCCTGTTCTCGCGGGTCTTTTCCAAGATTTGGCGTATTGTGAATACCTGATCTAAGGTGTATTTTCCAGGCCTAAAGCCACACTGATAAGGTCCAATCAGCTCGTTTACGGTGGGCTTCAGTCTTTCGCACAATGCACTCGATAAGACCTTATAACCTATGCTTCGAAGGCTGATTCCGCTGTAGTTCGCGCGTATAGCGGGGTCGCCTTTCTTATGGATTGGGCAGAGCACACTTAAATTCCAGTCGTCGGGCATGCGTTCATCTGACCATATTCTGCATATGAGCTGATGCATGCACCTCATCAGCTCCTCGCCGCCGTACTTGAATAGCTCGGCTGGCAGGCCGTCAGCTCCAGCAGCTTTGTTGTTTTTCAGTCGCGTAATCGCTGTTCGTACCTCGTCATAGTCCGGCGGTGGGGCGGCTACTCCATCATCATCGACTGGGGACTCGGGTTCGTCTTCCTCACTACTTTCAGCGCTGCTACCATTCAGTAGGTTATAAAAGTGTTCCCTCCACAATTTAAGTATATTCTGGACATCGGTCACTAGGTCGCCATTGTTGTTCTTACAGGAGTTCGCCCCGGTCTTGAAACCTTCCGTAAGTCGCCTAATTCTCTGGTGGACTTTTCGGGCGTTATTCCTGTCGGCCAGCATCTCAAGCTCTTCGCTCTTACTTATTTCGGCNTAGGTTGTAAAAGTGTTCCCTCCACAATTTAAGTATATTCTGGATATCGGCCACCAGGTCGCCACTGTTGTTCTTACAGGAGTTCGCCCCGGTCTTGAAACCTTCCGTAAGTCGCCTAATTCTCTGGTGGACTTTTCGGGCGTTATTCCTGTCGGCCAGCATCTCAAGCTCTTCGCTCTCACTTATTTCGGCCCCTCTCTTCTTATTGCGGCAAATACGTCTCGCTTCCATCTTCAGTTCCCTATAACGGTCCTACGTGGCTCGCGTTGCGCCCGATCGCAGAGTGGCTCTGTAGGCGGCATCTTTGACATTCCTCATCGTACCAGTTGTTCTTTTGGGCTCGCTGAAATCAAACTACTTCTTCGGCGGCGGTACTTAATGATCGGGAAATGTGGTTCCACTGCTCGCGTACGTCGGATTGTTGAAGAGTGCTCTCAGAGAGCAGGTGTGTGAGTCGAGTGGCGAATAAATTGGCCGTCTGTTGTGATTGCAGCTTTTCGACGTTAAGCTTTCCTTGCATTGTTGGGCGCACATTTTTTGCTACACAGAGGCGGGTGCGTATCTCGGCGACAACAAGATAGTGGTCCGAGTCGATGTTTGGCCCTCGGAGTGTACGTACGTCCAAAACGCTTGAAGCATGCCTTCCGTCTATCACAACATGATCGATTTGGTTTCTCGTTTTTCGATCTGGAGACAGCCATGTAGCTTGGTGGATGTTCTTATGCTGGAACCTAGTACTACATATTACCATATTTCGGGCCCCGGCGAAGTCGATCAGCCTCAGTCCGTTATCGGACGTTTCGTCGTGGAGGCTGAATTTTCCGACAATGGCGCCAAAGATCCCTTCCTTGCCCACCTTGACATTAAAATCGCCAACCACGATTTTGACATCGTGTCGGGGGCAGCGCTCATATGTACGTTCCAAGCGCTCATAGAAGAGATCCGTGGACGCCTCCTCCTTGGATCCTTCTCTTCCATCGGGGCATGGGCGCAGATGAGCGAGATGTTGAGCAATCTAGACGTTCGCCCACCGGGGTGAACGCCAGTACTCGGCGACGGACTCTCTCTCCTACCACGAATCCAACACCGAATTTGCGCTCCTTTACGTGGCAACTGTAGTAGACGTCGCAAGGCTTTACGTTTATTTTTCCTTGCCCCGTCCATCACATTTCTTGGATGGCGGTGATGTCAGCCTTTGTCTTCCCGAGGGCATCAACCAGCCGGCAGAGGCACCTTCCCCATTAAGGGTCCGGATATTCTAGGTGCATACCCTTAAATCATTTCTTACGTTCTCTTATGTTATCGCAACCAGTTTTTGCTATCTTTTGTTAATTTCTCATTTATACAGCCACATTCCTTTGCTTTTAAATTCCGTTAGCAATTTATGTACTCATGTTTGAGGGTATATTAGGGTGTGCGGTATTCGTAGGCAAATTTATGTTATTTGCGGGTAGTCTCAGATTTTTTTCAGGAACCTTTGTATTCATTTTTTTCTTTTTTTTTTTAAATCAGATTTCCCCTTTTCGCGCGATTTTCGGAGCTTGGCAGTTAAAATTTATATAAATATATATTTACATACATATCTAGATATGCGAAGACGTGTATAGACATTTGTATGTACATATATGCATATACATATGTACATATATGAATGGGCGGGTTACATAAGCGCGCACATATTAGTTTTTTAGTTGTCTTTTTTTTTTTTAATTTCACTGTCGTATAACACTATTTGAACTTTGTTTTATCAAAACCACGAGTTTTAATTCACCTTTATCGGGCCTTTTAGTATTAGATTAGTTCAAAGGCATTCATCTTTTAGTTTTTTTAATTGTTAGTTTGACCGCGCGAGTGATAGAACTGAGAGTAGTGGAGTAGGTAAACACCTCTATATCTTGTTGGCAAGGGTAAATATGTATGTATGAGCGCTTGTGTAAGTGGTAGGATTTTCAAATTTCCCACAGGTTCTCAAATAGCATGCTGGTACCATCACCGCTGGAGGCCTAGGTGAGTACAAGTTGAATTTGTTTCTCTTATTACCATATCAATACGTACATATTTAATACATACCTTCTCTTCTTCTTCTTTTTTGGCGCTGTAACCACCTAAGCGATTTTGGCCGAGTTCAGCAAAGCACGCCAGTCGTTTCTCCTCTGTGCCAACTGACGCCAATTGGAAACGCCAAGTGAAGCCAAGTCCTTCTCCACCTGATCTTTCCATCGCAGTGG
>NW_016160331.1:17704-22161 GCF_001687245.7 Rhagoletis zephyria
AGGCTCTCACGAACAGAAAGAAATGAGAATAGTCCAAATAAATCAGAACCACTGTGAATCAGCTCAGGACCTGCTTACGCAGACGGTAAAGTACCTCAAAGCCGACGTAGCGATTATAAGCGAACCATATAGATGTAAATACGACTGCCAAAAATGCGCAGTTATATGGCTGTGCGGTAAGCTATCTTTCCAGAGATCGCATGGAGTGGGAGAAGGTTTCGTTCAATCACAAGTGAGCGGTATTCACATCTTCAGTTGTTACGCAAGACCCAGCCTCACAAGAGAAGAATACGCAAATATGCTGCGCCATATAGCCTTAGAAGCCAAAGGAAAATCCCCTTTAATTATTGCGGGGATTTTAATGACTGGGCAACGGAATGGGGTAGCAGACATACAAACAAGAGAAGCGAGGTTCTGCCTGAAACTTTTGCACAAATGGATGTATCAATCATAAATAGCGGAAATACATATATATTCCGGAAAATGGGCTCAGGTTCGATAATTGATATTACCCTGGCAAGTAACGCTCTAACTCCGAAAATCAACTGGAGGGTAATTGAAGAGTATACCCACAGTTACCATCAAGCTATAGTATTGGACATAGAGCATAGCCGCCTCAAGAAAGCTCCAAAGCTGACAGACCCAAAATGGAAAGACAGCATGCTCGACAAAGAAGTTATGACCTTTATGATGAACGAGGCCAAATATAAATCGGATACGGCAAAGAGCGATGCTGAACATCTGATTAAAAATATTAAAATTGCTTGTGGCGCAGCCATGCCATACTGGTGGAATGAGAATATTAAGACACTGAGATGTCAGTGCTTGATGGCAAGGCGAAATGCAGCGTAGTAGAGACAGTCCTGAGTTCAATGAAGGTCTACAGGATCTTAGAATGGCAAGGAAGTCTGTCAAAGCTGCCATAAACAACAGCAAGCGCGATAGTTTTAGGAAACTGTGCGAAGAGGCAGACTTCAACCCCTGGGGCACCGCGTATAAAATAGTGATGAAAAAAATGAAATGCGGAAAATCGCCAAATATCACGTGTCCAGAAATACTGCGTAATATAATCACGACATTATTTCCTCAAAGAACAGAAAACGTGCCAAATTGTACGAATAATGAGATTGGTGAAATTCCACTGATGACGCATGAGGAAATCCTAAGAGTCTGCACAAAAATTCAAGATAGGTAAGCTCCTGGGCCCGACGGAATACCTAATAAGCAGCATTGCCGTTTTGCTTAAAGTTAAGCATAATTGATAAACTTTTTCTTGGCTGTTAAAATGTTAAGCTATCTTTCGTTTTGCTTAACTTTTTAATTTAAATACATAATTTAAAATGAAAAGCTATTTTCTTAAAAATATTAAAGTTCTTTAGTTTCAATTTAGTATTTTGCCGGCTCGAGGTCAATTTTAAAATTTTTTTATGAAAACACAAGTTTTTTGACTTCGAGACGCCAAAATACTAAGTTATAAGTAGAAAGGTTGCTAAACCATCAGTTCTTTAGCAGCACTGATTAATTTCATATAATTGGCCACCCTCGACAGTAGTCGATTTTATAAGCACATACATATGTACATAAGTATTCGAAACTGAAATACAATTTGTTATCTCTAGTTAGCTTTCGGCTTGCGCTCTTTTTTTGGCAGACATCATTCGTACAGAAGTGAAATTTTCTTTTTGTTGTCTTCACTGATAAGTAAGTATGTATTTACACATTAGTAGGTAAATAAGAAAACGCGCAAAATTGGTGTTCATATAAATAAAAAATATGTATTATAAGATTTGTAGAAAAAAAGCGCGTGATTACAAGCAATTCATCCAACGAAGCAGAACGCGAAAATGGCAGGGAAAGTAGGTAAGCATTTTTTATACATATGTATCGTTGGTATGTTTTATATTCAGAATGTATTTCTGTTATATTTTTTTAGTGAAACTGAAACTCAGACCGGACCAAAACGAAAATTTCGTTCTGAGTGGTTGCAACAATTTACATGGCTTCGACATAACAATGGTTCAGGCTTTTGTATCGCCTGTGAGAGGACAACATGCAACAACGTAAGTTATTTAAAACAACACGGAACTTTTCGCATGCACGTCCAAAATGTTGAGAAGNAACGTAAGTTTTTTAAAACAACACGCAACTTTTCGCATGCACGTCCAAAATGTTGAGAAGAAAAAACATCAGCTTAAAATTGATTCTTGTATGAACCAAGAAAATACAAAATTCATGAAACAAGTACACCATGCACATTGGTGATGTTCTTGATATGCCACAACTTGCCCTCCGTGCTTATGGATTATTTACCGGAACTATTAGTAGAATGCTACTGTTACTCAAAGATTGCAAAGTAAGTCTAATGTGGAAGAACGAAAGCAACTGAATTAGCAGATTTATTGGAAAATACAGCAGTAAATTGTTCCTGAGCGGTTCAGTTCTGCAGCTCTTATTATCTTCACCAACATCAGATTAAAGAAGTCACATGAAAGGGAGTCGCCCTGCCTGAAACCCCGTTTTGTGGCGAACGGCTCGGAGAGGTATTTCCCGATTCTGACAGAGCAGGTGGTATTGCTCAACGTCATTTTACACAGACGTATAAGTTTAGAGGAGATGCAGAATTCAGACATAGCGGCGTATAGGCAACTCATTTTAATGCTGTCAAAAGCGGCTTTAAAGTCGAAAAATATATGGTGAGTGTCGATCCTTTTCTCGCGGGTCTTTTCCAGATTTGGCGTATTGTGTATACCTGGTCTATGGTGGATCTACCAGGTCTAAAGACACACTGATAAGGCCCAATCAGTTCATTGACGGCGGGCTTCTGTCTTTCACACAAAACGTTCGATAAGACCTTGTAACCTATGCTTAGAAGGCTAATCCCGCGGTAGTTGGCGCGAATGGCGGGGTCACCTTTCTTGTGGATTGGGCAGAGCACACTTAAATTCCAGTCGTCGGGCATGCGTTCATCTGACCATATTCTGCATATGAGCTGATGCATGCACCTCATCAGCTCCTCGCCGCCGTACTTGAATAGCTCGGCTGGCAGGCCGTCAGCTCCAGCAGCTTTGTTGTTTTTCAGTCGCGTAATCGCTATTCGTACCTCGTCATAGTCCGGCGGTGGGGCAGATACTCCATCATCATCAACTGGGGACTCGGGTTCGTCTTCTTCACTACTTTCAGCGCTGCTGCCCTTCAGTAGGTTGTAAAAGTGTGCCCTTCACAATTTAAGTATATTCTGGATATCGGCCACCAGGTCGCCACTGTTGTTCTTACAGGAGTACGCTCCGGTCTTGAAACCTTCCGTAAGTCGCCTAATTCTCTGGTAAAATTTTCGGGCATTCTTCCTCCGGCCTGCATTTCAAGCTCTTCGCACTCACGTATTTCGGCCTCTCTCTTCTTATTGCGGCAAATACGTCTCGCTTCCCTCTTCAGGTCCCTATAGCGTTCCAATATAGCGCGCGTTACACCCGGTCGCAGCGAGGCCCTGTAGGCGGCATCTTTTTTCTCTGCAGCTTCCTGACACTCCTCATCATACCAGTTGTTCTTTCGGGTTCGCTGAAATCCGACTACTTCTTCGGCGGTGGTACTTAATGAGCGGGAAATGTGGTTCCACTGCTCACATATGTCGGTTTGTTGAAGAGTGCTCTCTGAGAGCAGGTGTGAGAGTCGAGTAGCGAAAGCGCTGGCTGTCTGTTGTGATTGCCGCTTTTCGACGTTGAGCTTTCCATGCATATTTGGGCGGACATTTTTTGCTGTACAGAGGCGGGTGCGTATCTTGGCTGCAACAAGATAGGGGTCCGAGTCGATGTTTGGGCCTCGGAGTGTGCGTACGTCTAAAACACTGGAAGCGTGCCTTCCGTCTATCACAACATGATCGATTTGGTGTCTCGTTTTTCGATCCGGAGACAGCCACGTAGCTTGAAGGATCTTTTTATGCTCGAGCCTAGTACTGCATACTACCATGTTTCGGGCCCCGGCGAAGTCGATCAGCCTCGATCCGTTGTCGGACGTTTCGTCGTGGAGGCTAGATTTTCCGACGGTGGTTCCAAAGATCCCTTCCTTGCCCACCCTGGCATTGAAGTCGCCAAGCACGATTTTGATATCATGACGGGGNTACGTGCGCTCCAAGCACTCATAGAAGAGATCCTTGGATGCCTCATCCTTCTCTTCAGTCGGGGCATAGGCGCAGATGAGCGAGATATTGAAGACGCTCGTCCACCGGGGTGAACGACAGTACTCGGCGACGGAGTCTCTCTCCCACCACAAATCCAACTCCGAATTTGCGCTCCTTTACATGGCAGCTGTAGTTGACGTCGCAAGGCCCCAGACATTGCTTGCCTTTCCCGGTTCAACACATTTCTTGGATGGCGGTGATGTCATATTTTGTCGTTACGAGGACATCAACCAGCCGGACCCCATTAATGGTCCGGACACTCCAGGTGCATGCCGTCAAATCG
>NW_016160331.1:22235-33265 GCF_001687245.7 Rhagoletis zephyria
GGGGGGGGGGGGGGGGGGCTCATCCGAGGCTTTGCTTGCTTCTTCACTGGGAGTGGGTTTTACGTGGCGGGTCCCAAACCCAGCGCACTACTCACCATGCTCCTTGCCATCGTAATTATATAACTCAGCTGAGAGGTCGTCAGATCCAGCAGCTTTGTTACTTTTCATCAGCATAATCGCTATTCGGACCTCGCCGTAGTCAGGCGCTCGAACATCGACTATATCGTCATCTCTGGAGGCTCTGGTTCATCTTCTCCACTTCTTTCAGTGCTGCTGCCATTCAAAAGGGTCGAAAAGTGTTCACTCTATAATTTTTGTACGTTCTGGACATCGGTCACTAGGTCGCCCCGGTTGTTCCTACAGGAGTCTTGAAACCTCCCATAAGTTGTAGTTCTCTCGGCCAGCATTTCAAGCTTTTCGCACTCACGTTTTTCGACCTCTCCCTTCTTATGCGGCAAATACGTCTATATTCACTCTTTAGTTCCCTATAACGAATCCACATGGTTCGCATTGCGCCCGATCGCAGCATGACGCTCCTCATCATACCAGTAATTAGCAGTAAATGTAGGTCCACTGCTCGCGTATGTCGGATTGTTAACAGTGCTCTCAGAGAGCAGCTGTGAAAGTCGAGTGGAGAATCAATTGGCCGTCTGTTTTGATTGCAGCTTTTCGGCGTTGAGCCCACCTTGCATTGCTGGGTTATTTTTCTGCACCGAGGTGGATGCGTATCTTGGCTGCATCAATATAGCGGTGCGAGTCGATGTTTGGCCCTCGGAGTGTACGTAAGTACATCTAAAACACAGGAAGTGTGCCTTCTCTCTATCACAAGATGCTGATTTGATTTCCCACCTTCGGTCTGGAGACGGCCACGTAGCTTTATGGATCTTTTTATGCTAGAACCCAAAACTACATACTACCAAGTTTCGGTCCCCGGAAAAGTCGATCAGCCTCAGCCCGTTATCGGACCTTTCGTCGTGGAGGATGAATTTTCCGACAGTGGCGCCAAAGATGCCCTCGTTAAACACGATTTTTATACGTGTCGGGGCAGCGCTAATATGCACGTTCTAAGCGCTCATAGAAGAGACCCTGGATGCGTTGTCTTTCTCTTCCATCGAGGTATTGGCACAGATGAGCGAGATGTTGAAGAATCTCGCTAGACGCTCGTCCATTAGATTGGACGCCAGTACTCGGCGACGGAGTCTCTCTCCCACCATAAATCCAACACCGAATTTGTGCTCCACGCTTACCTTGCATCGCCCCGTCCATCGCATTACATGGATGGCGATGATGTCGCCTTTATTTTCCGAGGACCTCAACAAGCCGGGCAGAGGCACCTTCCCGATTAATGGTTCGGATATTCCAGGTGAATACCCTCAAATCATAGTCCTTCCTATGTTTGCCGTTATCGTCATCAAAAGAAGGGGGTATCATCCATGGCATGTGTTTTTTTTTTCACTGGGCAGGGTTCAGCATTGCGGGAATTAAACCCAGCCCACGCGGGGTTTTACGCCCTCCCACTTTAGCTCGTTCCTAAACTAGTGTTCGGTCGGTACCTAGAGGATTCATGGATGTAAATATCCGGATGTAGTGAGCTGCGATTTGAACCGTAAGCACACGAATCACTTCTGGCCCAGGTGAATGGCGGTCAAAAGCTTTGCAGTACTGGGAAATGTACAAAACATAGTGGTCAAAGACGAGTATCTCAATTAAATCAGTGCTTTGCAGCGAAATATCCTCTCTTAAATGATATGCATATGTACATAAGTATAAACATGAGGGCGTATTGAACATTTTGAGTATGCAGATTTTGTATGTTGGTATATTCATTTATGCAAATTATATTAATATTTTTGTTTGTATTGACACACGTGTAATAAATAAAAAATTCAGTAATAGCCGTTAACATATATATTTTAAAGTTAAATCATTAATTAAACTTAACTATAGAAAATTCTGTAGTTTTTCTCTAGTTAAGATTTACTTATGGTTTAATATAATTTAAA
The DNA here is from genome assembly GCF_001687245.7 of Rhagoletis zephyria. Taxonomy (NCBI): domain Eukaryota; kingdom Metazoa; phylum Arthropoda; class Insecta; order Diptera; family Tephritidae; genus Rhagoletis; species Rhagoletis zephyria. The sequence goes on from NW_016160331.1 coordinate 24,239, forward strand.
ATAGATACATTAGCAGCCCTTAATATGCTATTTTTATTACAGAAATTTATTTGTGCTCTGTGTTTTGTGCCATCTGCTGTAATTACTTACTTGTAAACGTCTCAGATTAAGTCTGTGATACAAAACTTTCGATGTACGCTTAGAAGACAGAGAAGTGTACCCTGCTTTGAAGCTCAGGGCGGTGGACATCATAGACCTACCGGTACGACCGAGAGCCAGAGCCTGGTTACGAAGCTACCTACTGTGAGTTGGAAGGTGGTGAAATTTGTTAAAAGCGGTAAAGCTACGATGCAAGCTGCTTCTAAATAAGGCCTCCATAGAGCTGCTTGAGCAAAAGAAAGGCGTCATACGGTACGACTGCGACATGGCCAAAATAATGGTTTATAGCAGCGACTTCAATTCGGCGAAGAACTTTATCGCGGAGGTAGATTGGGTGGAGGCCATCATCGGCGTGGGGATAGAGGAGGGATCCGAGCATGTTGATCCCATAGACGACCTGACCGGGAGTTATGCCTCATCGACGTCTTCGATTGGGGTCGGACGCATGCCTCGGCTTTTTAAGCCGCGGTTAACTCCACCCTTATAAACGACGTGGGCGGTAGCAGTCAAGATGGGTGAGGTACTGTAAATTAACCTTCACCATTGCAAAGTAGCTTCAGCTGCACTGCTGCTACAACTAACATCCAAAGGGGCAGCCGAAGTCGTCCTGATCCAAGAACTCTCTTTCGTCCACAATTTAGCGACTAGGACACAACAGGGGCCAGTCTAAGTTTAAACGGGCGTCGAATTAAGATGGCATCCATGTACCTAGCGCACGACAAGGAGACAGCACAAGGGAGGCGCTAATCTTGGGAGGTGATGAGAATGCTCACCATCACACCTGAACCAACCCCCAGGATAATGGACCATTTTTCGGGGGCCAGTAGCAAGGCAATAGATTTAGCATGTCCCAAAAAGAAGCACCGGGGTAAGAAAAAGCCACCCTGGGGGAATGAAGAAATCAGGATTTCACGCAGGAACTGCAGGCTACTGCTCCTGGTAGTGAGGGACATTGGGAGACCTACAAAACAACGCTACGAGAGTACAAGAAGCTCCTAAGAAGGTCGAAAAGAACCGAATGGAAAGACTTCTGTAATGGGGTCTAGTCTATCTCAGAAAGCCCCAGGATGCTTGCAAAGACCTGACAGCTGTTGGACTGAAACCGAGGAGGAATTTCTTGATCTGCTCCTTTGCCGGGTGCCACGGACAGCATGCCGGTACAGCCACATTTAACTAGAGATCATTCACTAACTGGAGATTTCTTCACCAGTGAAAAAGTCATCTGTCTGTAGGGGCGCTTAAGCCTTATAAATCACCAGGTCCGTATGGGATCGCCCCCATACAGCTGCAGCAAACACTACAGCAAAGCTGAGCGTGGCTATATGCTATAATTAAGAGATTATTAGCTCTTAATCGTAACCCTAGAAGGTGGAGGGAATCAAGAGTAGTGTACATCCCCAAGGCAGGGAAGGTGTCCCACAATAACCCAAAGTATTTCAGCCCCATCACCTTATCGTCATTTCCATTGAAGGCTATGGAGAGACTGGTGGAGGTCCACATCAGAGTCGGCTGGTGACGGACTCTCTACCACACAACATGCATATACGAAAGGTAGATCTACAGAAACGGCGCTACATGAAGTAGTGTCCCATATAGAAAGATCACTAGATATCAAAGAATATACGCTAGCAGCCTTCCAGCTTCCCTTTAACACCCACACCTGCGCACGTATGATGATTGAACATTTCAGTGGCTAACACATCAAATCACGGCGTTGAAGTACGGGCAAAAGTTCCAAAATCGGCGTCTTAGGCAGGAACGGAATCAGTGCATGCTGGCCAGACCTAAAGGAGTAGGAAGTGCCAGAAGCTGGAGGGGAAACTACTGCTTTCCGCCCAGACCTAGAAGTGGAAGTGCCAGAATCTGGAGCCGAAACTACTGCTTTCCGCCCGAGCGACTTAGGCCGGAAGGGAATAAAATGCATTCCATCCAGGTCATGTTAGTGGATTTGAATACCAGCGTCACAACCGCCTTCTAAACACGAGTAAAACGGATTGAAAATGCAAACTTTCCAACCGCCTAAACACAAGGCAGCTTTCCCACACTCGACGCAGAGGGATAATCTCATCGATGTCTAACTTGCGGATTTGAATTTAATTTTTCACGTGCTGAGTGTAGTACAAGGTATTTACTCTTCATGTGCCCTCAATAAAAAAAGAGAAGTTTCTCCAGGTAAAGCCGAGCCCAGTAAGTCTTTAACAGCTGACATACTGGAAACCTGATTGCATAAGTTTGCTATGTGCCGGTGATACTAGTATTCCGTTACCTGAGTATGCTTGAGTGATATCAATCATAAATGGCTTTCGGGCTAATGCTAGTGCCGCCCTTGTCCCATTAAACCTTTGGCAAGACACAGGAAAGGCTCTCTATTCGTCACAGCCGGCTGTGTAGTCTCAGTTGAAGCGATCCTGACTAATACCGATTTGGCTTTGATTAAACACCCCATAAGGGCTTGTTTCAACCCTCGCCATGGACTCCCTGTTTACATAGATAACCATGGGATTAAATAGGTAACTACGCATATAAAGAGTGATAACGGCTCTGAGTGGGGACCCAATAAAAAAATATTTGGAAAACCAAAACAACCAAAACTACTGTAGTGGCGCCCAATATAAATTAGAATGTACTAAAGTATTCATAGTCTGTATACACCTTTATCTCATAAGTATTACATACGTATAATGTACCGCTAATCCATTTATGTACCTAATCGTACTATACTCAACCACTTTGTAAATACTTGCTAAGTTAATAAAGAGTCAGTCTAAGTAGAATCATCAACCAGCACACGTCGTGCTCTTTTAATTACCGCTCGTGCTAGATCACTGTAGAAAGAACCGCGCAAATAAAAAAAAAAAAACGAGGAACAATTTAAATAATAAAAACCATGTGGCTATAAACAACTAAAATAAACTGTGCCGAAATAAAAACAATAACAGTAGAAGAACATATTTAGACTGCTTTTACACAGTTCAAGTATTGAATTCAATTCTGCTCGCATGTGGAAGAGAGGGGGTGAGAAGAAAAGGGACGAGTACACATGCGTCTGTACCGTCAAGTCGTTTCAACTTTCTTGCTTTGCTTTTGGCATTTTCGTTGCTTCCCATTTAAAGAACCAAAAACTTGAATTCAACAGAATTGAAACGTGTAAAAGCAAATAGAAAACACAAAAGAGAATGAGCAAGAATTGCTTTCAAGTACTTGAATCATGTAAATCTGGTGTTACACACATGAATTAAAAAAAAAGTTACAGGAAATTTCAACTAAGATAAAATGGACTAAAATGCAAATATCGCACACCGTCTTCAAAAGAGTCACAACTCAAAATTTAGCATTTTTGATATTATGCGCTAAAAATGTACACAGACCTTTAACTTAACTTTCAGCTAAAGCTGGAGCAAATTTTTGTTATAACTTCTTAAAAACCTAAGGTAAAGTCGCCCTTGCTAAGAAATAGTTTTTGCATTTTCTAACAAACGAATTATTTTGAGTTGTGATTCTTTTGAAGACGGTGGCGATATGTACGAATATACATACTTGTAACTATGCGTATACATATAAATGTACGTACACATAAAATGTGCCAACTTAATAGTGTGCGCGATAGTGTGTTATTTTAAATGAAAAAAAAAAAACACATAAAACTATTTCGACAAACAAATTAAAAACCTTAAAAGCGGAAATACGACATATTCGACGAATGAGTACATAAACGATATTGAACCTATACAATTTTTAAAATGGACCAACAAGGAAAAAATTAAAACCAATCAAATAACAGAAAACCAACAAAAACATTTCTTTTTAAATATATACTCTAACCGAACATAAAACAACAACAACAAACAAGGAACAACAAAAAAAAAAACATGGAAACATGTCGAAATATAAAATCAAGTAGGCTGTATACAATAGTTGCGTTTGTTAACACATTTCCAGTAAAAGTTTTTACGAATTTTCATGTTTTGGCGTTTTCGTACGCAAAAACTTGCAAAGTAGGGGAAATTGAGAGAGCGAAAAATTACAGTTGAAGTTGCAAGTATTTACTGGATTTTACTGGATAAATATTTACTTGTAAGAATTTGGCAGTGCGAACAACAGCTGATCGCATATTACTGGAAGAAATTTAAACTAATAAGGAAACTGTTTGTGGTTTTTATTGTGGAAATTCACAAAATAAACATATTTAAATATAAAATATATTGTTTTATTAGGAATATGCTGCGAATAAACAACCAATTTATCAGCTGTTCATGAAACTTGCAAATTATTACTGGAAAAGCGTTCGCGTATTTTTTTGTAAATTTTTTCTATGAGAGCGAATTCTTAGAAATTAAGTTACTGGAGAGTTGATTGCAAGTTACTGGATTATTTGTAAACAAACACAACTTATGTTAAATACATATGTATATGTGAAATACGCAACGGTTAAAAGCAACGTTGAATAAGAATATACATAAGTATACACTTATGTAAATATTTTTTACCCCGCAAGGGCGTAAGCAAAGCAGCAGAAACCACAGCGCCAATGCCCGTGCCTAATGCTCAAGCGCTACATCACAGCGATATCCAGCAGAGCGCCAACGTATCAACCGAACCCAGTGGAAAATGTAATGTATAGTAATCGAAAAAATATTCAGTAAAACAGCCCTTTTAACTTCCAAAATGCATTTTTATCCCCACGGCGACGGCATAGGAAAACGGGGCATTAATTTTTGCATTACCAGTAATGTAGGAATGTACGTGATTTAGTATGAATTTTTTGCGACTTTTTGGATACATTAGAATGCTGATTACATATTAAGCAGTAGTGGAATGTAGAACTCGTAAGAAATTCATTACATTATTTATCACGCATATAGTGGCGTAGCCAGGGGGGGATATGGGGGGATAGATCCACTACACTACACTAGAACTACAATTATTGACTTTTGAATTAATAACACAATACTATTTTATCCTTCTGATTTAAATTTTTTTTATTTCAGACGGATGACATATTATCTTTTAATGAATATATGGGTAGTCCACTTGCAAACAGCGTTATGTGATTTTATAAAAGTGAACCATAAATTAAAAAAAAGGCGTGAGTACTAGGTACTCATGAAATTTGATGTGTATACATATACGAACGGCAAAGCATAAAAGTACGTTTACATATAATATAATCTCAATCAAAGCTCGGTAGCTGTCAAATTGGTTGTGCTTGTTATTCACACAACTCGAGGAAAAGGTAAACTTCTTCTCTGTGCCACCGTGGTCACTTCGTTTGCAGCACATATTAGGCCATTTAAATATATTTATAACGGAATATTTTATTAAAAATACCTTTACAAACCTATTTTCCTTACTAGCGTCAATTTTTGTTTACTTTAATATTTGACATTCCTCCTCTTCTTCGCAATATAATCGATAAAACTAAGTTGGACACCAAAAAGTTATCGGTTTAATCTGAGATATTTTTAATTATAATTTTGCATGGCTAATCTCTTTTTCTAATAACAGATTAGGGAGTCAAGCTCGAAAATTAGGATAATCTTTTTATATGTAAAGCTATTATTAAGCGATTCAGTTACATACATACAAATGTAGGTTAGGTTAGAAATTAAACAATAATTTCACTTAATTTTATTCATTTTTCTGATTTAATTTTTTTATTCATTTTCATTTTTAATTATTTTAATACATGAAATTATCGGTATGATTGATAAAATATACTTGTATATACTTGTGACTCAAGGGCGTTAAAATATCTTGGAAACACCGCATCAGTTATTGTTTTTGAGCTTATAGTTTGAGCATTTCTATTTGTATATATTCCTAAATTTACCAAAATAGACTACTAAACCTATGCCTAAAACCATCTACGAATATCAAAACCAGGGCATGAATCACGTATGATGACATTCGTCTGAACGATATCGTGTGGAGATTGTCTTGCTTCATAAAAATCAAAAATTGTTTGATCGTTTGTGCGATATCGTCAACTCGATTCCAGTTTTGCTTCACGTAACAGTAACTGTAGCCGTCATCGATTCGCCAACAGTTAGCGAGTGGCGAAACGAACGAATACAATGAGGTACAACCAAACTCGCTATCGTCTATCCGTGCTAGCTAACTTTGTTGTTGCTTTCACATGCAAAATTTTTCGTTAAGCGACCGGAACTCAAACATAGCAAGCAGCGAAGTGGCGAATCGATGACGGCTATTAACACGTAACCGCAACACAAATGCATAAATCAGTATTTTGACAACATCGTTTTGTCAGTATCGTTTGAACGACTATCGTTTCAAAGTTACATGATTCATGCCCAGTTGCAACAAATGAGTCCCTACATATTTATGTACATACATAGGTACAAAGCCGTATGCATGTGCGGAGTTTAAATAATCGGAAGTAATAATCAATTGAAGCGCATTTCCTCTTACTGTGCATATGCCTAAATGTATGCAACCATTTGGCAAGTAAACACAGGATGCTTCTAATGAAAATAAAAATTTTATGCTGAAATACACATGCTCAGCCCTTCGAAATTTTGTGCTGGGATATGCGTTACAGCTTCGCAAATTTACCCCTACCGAAACCAAAGATGTATACACATCAAAAACGTCTAGGACAACAAGTAACATCCCAACTGTACCTTTTTTTATTACCTGAAAATTTGGATAAATTAGAGCCTAATACCATTAAAAAAATAAAATGCAGTATGGTAGTTTTGCAAATTTTATATTTAAAAATTTAATATTGCAAGTTTTGAAACAGTAACTTTTACATAGCTAGCTTTTTTAGCTTTTCGCATTCTCTCCTCTAGGAAGATTGGTTTGCTTCTTTTTTGCGACCTCTTCCACTAGGCACCGAAACTACCACGCTTTATTTTAGTATTCTAAGTTCATACGAAGAGGAGACATTTAAAAGTGTATAAATAAGTATTATTGCGACATTTGCAAGAGTAGCTAACATTTCATGAAACCCACCAAAAACTAAAAATTTTAAAAAATTTACATAGCGCACTTTGCAAGTGGACTACTCAATTGTTGAATGTATNTGCTTCTTTTTTGCGACCTCTTCCACTAGGCACCGAAACTACCACGCTTTATTTTAGTATTCTAAGTTCATACGAAGAGGAGACATTTAAAAGTGTATAAATAAGTATTATTGCGACATTTGCAAGAGTAGCTAACATTTCATGAAACCCACCAAAAACTAAAAATTAAAAAAAATTTACATAGCGCACTTTGCAAGTGGACTACTCAATTGTTGAATATGCTATCTTATTTGTCCCTTCTTTTTATACAATTAAGGAGCGGCTGAGTGGTTTAACGATGTTAGCGGTACATAATGATGTGTCGATTACAACACAAGAAGTAATTGAAAAAAGTGTGTTAAGCAACGAAGATTAAAAATCGCTTTATAAGTAATACGATTTTGTAGACTTGTACATAAATAAATGTAAGTAGATACGCGTAAATATATAAATATGCAGATATATTCAATGTGTAAAAACTGAAGTGTATACTAACGAAACTGGACTACACACTAATTAATTAAAATGGTATAGTAATTTAATTTTTTTAATTTAAATCAGTCATGCCCAGCGCAGGGCACTTGCATATGGAATTCTGCTAGCGCAGGGCACTTGCTTTTGACGTTGGGCATGACTGATTTAAATAAAGCATGAATTCCCCATGGAATAACTGAGTAGACAAAAAATATATAACGGTAGTAATGGCACATACATACATATATGAAAGAATGCCCACAGGCGACGCACTATAAGTAAAACATGAGTTTTTTTTCAAAATCGTAGATCTTCGCTTAGAAAAGAGATAATGAATGCAGCAGTTAACACTTTAATGCAGAGTCTGTCATATATGCAACGCTTTTTAACCCTTTCAAGGCAGAGGAAAACGGTTCTCAATATGCTTTTGAACGTGCTTTTTCTCATGTTGACGTAGATATTAATCGGAGAAAATTTTTCCGTAGTAAAATAATAATAAAAAAATAAATAAAAAATAAAATAAAAAGATAAAAATAAATAAAAAATAAAACTAAATAAAAAGTACGTTGAAAAATATTGAGAACCATTTTGCTTCTGCCTTGAAAGGGTTAAAAAACGTTTCATATATGACAGACTCTGCATTAGAGGGTTAAATGCTGCACTTTCATAAAGATATCGACCAGTATAACCATTTTCGTTATATAAATTTTTTTGTGAAAGCTGATAGTTTATGAGTTATTAGAGTTTAAAAGTAGCTTTTCTTTTTCCAATCTGGCCACTCAGGTACAGCATCCAATGTCCCAAGAATCGAGTCTTAAGATAAAATAAAGAGAAATCTTTCAGAAACAGTGCTAATGGTGTATTAAATATAGTGTTTTCTAGTGGAAAGGGAGCCAAAATCCAAAATTAAAAAAAACATTTTGAACGGTATTTTGAGGGTTAAGTTATTGTTGTTGTAACTTCTCTATAGTTTTCCTATATTATATGATCATTTATCTTCACGATAAAAAAATTTTCATTCCATTATCTCTTTTCTAAGAGAATATCTACGATTTTGAAAAAAAAATCGTGTTTTGCCTATAGTGGGACGCCTCTAGCCATTGTGTATCACAACTTTAAGTTATCGATGCAAATTTTTATATAAAGCACAAAATATATGTACACGTAATAATATAATTTTTGCATGCATATATTATCGGACTTACATACATAATTAAATAATTACAGTGTTACAGACTTTTATTAAATCGATAGTGTTTCAATATAATAGAATGGTGTATAAAATAAAATAAATAATATAAAAAAACTTTTTAATATACAACGCTTTTATAAATGGACTAAAAAGTAGAAAATAATACTTCTCAGTCCCATAGAATTTGTTTTGATAACTTTTGATTTTGAAATTTTAGCAAAAGTCATTATAAACAAT
>NW_016160331.1:33298-56389 GCF_001687245.7 Rhagoletis zephyria
ATTTTCTATGTTCACGAATGTATTTGTTTTCAAAAATCGCAATTCACTTATTCGCGTTATTATTAATTCAAAATATAAATTGAAAAAAGGGCACAAATTCAACGATTTAATGTAACCGCAGAGATATACATATAATTTTTAATAAGCAAAACAATCAGAGCAGTCACTAGGGATGTGTGTATCGAATCGGAAAAGCAGTCCTAAAGGCCCCTACACACGATACAGCTGTTTGGCTAAAAGGGATTTAGCCAGTAAGCAACAACAATTACGCAGATTTCTCAAAACGTTTAGAAGAGCTTTCCGAGGCTCTTGAACGGTCTTAAATTATAGAAGGCATAACGCGAACAAAAGCTCTTGAAATGGGGTTTGAGCAAACGGTCAACGTTTGTCGACTTAACGCCAAATCCAACTTAGTAAAATCGATCCTAGCCTCATCGGTATTTAGTGCCCCAAAAGATGTTGTTGCAAAATTAATCGTTGCACAAAACAACGAAGTACAGGAACGTCAGGTATTGGCTTTTCGAAGTCGTACAATTAATAATTCTAGATCATATCGTGGTAACCAGAGGGGGACTTTGTCTTCCGTTAGTGTTATTGAAATTTGTGTTGTTGTTGTGGTTTATCCTATACCATCGATTACTGTGACCGCGGCTAACACGAAGCCCATAAGTCCCCCTCTGGTTACCACGATATGATCTAGAATTATTAATTGTACGAGTTCGAAAAGCCAATACCTGACGTTCCTGTACTTCGTTGTTTTGTGCAACGATTAATTTTGCAACAACATCTTTTGGGGCACTAAATACCGATGAGGCTAGGATCGATTTTACTAAGTTGGATTTGGCGTTAAGTCGACAAACGTTGACCGTTTGCTCAAACCCCATTTCAAGAGCTTTTGTTCGCGTTATGCCTTCTATAATTTAAGACCGTTCAAGAGCCTCGGAAAGCTCTTCTAAACGTTTTGAGAAATCTGCGTAATTGTTGTTGCTTACTGGCTAAATCCCTTTTAGCCAAACAGCTGTATCGTGTGTAGGGGCCTTTAGGACTGCTTTTCCGATTCGATACACACATCCCTAGTGACTGCTCTGATTGTTTTGCTTATTAAAAATTATATGTATATATCTGCGGTTACATTAAATCGTCGAATTTGTGCCCTTTTTTCAATTTATATTTTGAATTAATAATAACGCGAATAAGTGAATTGCGATTTTTGAAAATAAATACATTCGTGAACATAGAAAATACAACTGTGTTTAAATATTGGTCCTTTAGCGCCATAGTTGAACCAAAAACCTGAAAAACAAAACACATAAAACTGAAAAATTCACAAAAGTTGACTACAGGAAGAAACAGCACCAAAAACAACAACCATACGAAGGACGCCGGTGTATTAAATTACTAACCCAAAGTAATAAAAATTGTAAGTAACCTCATTTACTTTCAACGTCAATATTTTCGCATATACACATACATGTACATGCTTAAGTGAAAAACGGAAAACTTGCAGTCCCAAATCGCAAGCCAATATCTATAAGCACTTATGTATATACCTCTTATATGTATACAAAATACCCAGTAGGAAAAATTCGCTCAAAGATCTACGCTTCCCAGTAGGAAATTTATAAGCGGGAAAATTTTAACATTTTAATGCAATCAGTGCGAATTTTTCGATAATTTGGTAAATTTTGCAGCCCCAGCACAGTTTAATAACCCCTTTCAGCTACCCAGCAAAAGGAAACCAAATTTTACTCCAATTCTTTTATAATGCCTCTCGAAAGAAGCCCAAAAAAGAACTCCTTAGATGGCGAGTTTTCTACGCAAACTGATGCGCCAAAGACTCCGGTGATAGATATTCACTCGGAAAACCAAGGGGCAGTTCCAAAAAAGGTAACACGGAGTGTAACGGCGTCACGTAACCATAAGGAACGCGAATATGACCAATCTATGAGCGTTTTCATATTTGAGGCTGACAATTTGATACATTTCTGTTTCAAATTTTCTTCACTCCCCATAGATGAACTAACGGTGCCCTTGCTGAAATCTTACCGAGAGGACATAGACGAATACTATGCGGAAGTTAAGCGAGCATATCGGAATGTATCGTTGGCTGCAGATGGCGAACTACCCCCCACGTTCAAATTAGTAGCCAGGAATAAAATGGAGCTTTGCCAGGATCGGGCACACAACGTCAAGGCACAAATTTCGGATCTTATGGACGTGCAGATGGCCCAAATGTGCGAAACGTCTCGTCTAGCAGAGAAACCCCCTTTTCCGGTAAAGGAGCAGGAAAATACCTTTATGTGCCTGAATGTCTCACCCTGTAACACCGTAACTTTCTCCGGAGGTTACGAAGAGTGGCCATCCTTCCGTGACATGTTCACGGCAGTTTATNGGTGCCCTTGCTGAAATCTTACCGGGAAGACATAGACGAATACTATGCGGAAGTTAAGCGAGCATATCGGAATGTATCGTTGGCTGAAGATGGCGAACTACCCCCAACGTTCAAATTAGTAGCCAGGAATAAAATGGAGCTGTGCCAGGATCGGGCACACAACGTCAAGGCCCAAATTTCGGATCTTATGGACGTGCAGATGGCCCAAATGTGCGAAACGTCTCGTCTAGCAGAGAAACCCCCTTTTCCGGTAAAGGAGCAGGAAAATACCTTTATGTGCCTGAATGTCTCACCCTGTAACACCGTAACTTTCTCCGGAGGTTACGAAGAGTGGCCATCCTTCCGTGACATGTTCACGGCAGTTTATATTATTCACCCCAAACTTACCACTGCCTAAAAATTGTATCATCTCCGATACAAAACAACCGGAAAAGCCGGAGCCCTGGTTAAACAATACGGTCTTTGCGGTGAAAACTTTACGCTTGCATGGAATGCTCTCAAGTCCCGATATGAAAACAAAAGAATCCTGGTCGACAAGCAGATTAAAACTCTTCTTACTCTATCCCAAGTACATTTTGAAAACAGCGAAGCATTACAGACACTTCAAAATTCCATTAACAATTATCTGTCTGTCTTAAATTCTCAAGGCGTCCCGACAGAGAAATGGGACCCAATCCTGGTATACATATGCTCGTCGAAGCTACCCTCTACTACTACTACTCTTTGTGGGAATAATCCCTAAGTTCTCGCAAAGATCTGCCCACCTGGGAGCAAATGAACGAATTTCTTACAAAACGATATGAGGTAGTAGAGCGACTTCACGGCATGAAACAAATCAAGCCCGAGTTTGTTCAGAATCGAAGTCATAGCAGAACTCAAAACTTTTATGTTGAAAGCAACACGACGAACCCTTGTCCTATGTGCGATGGAAATCATGCCCTTAGATTTTGCTTCGAATTCCAGATGTTGTCTGTGCGTGATAAATATAAGGTGGTCCGAGAAAATCAGCTGTGCGAAAACTGCTTCTCATTCTCCCACTTAAGAAGTGACTGCTCAAGTCAAAATACGTGCGCAGTTTGCCATAGAAACCATCATTCGTTACTCCATGTGACCACTCACAATGATCAAAGCCAACAGGAGAAAAACGTATCGCAGGCATCCAACCGCCAAACACTAAGGCGATCCAGGAAACCTCAAAACCCGAAGGAAACACGAAATCCGACAGCTCAAGGAAACCATAACACATCACAAACACCCACAAACGCGACTGACAATTCTCAGTCACCCGCCAATACATACAGTCCACAGGTGCAATCCATGCACACAGTAAACGAAGGAAAAACTCTACTTCCAACAGCTCTCGTCTGAATAGAGCATCTCGGAGTACTGCATAAGGTTCGAGCTCTCATCGACCAAGGTTCTCAAAAAACTTTCATCACCTCGAAAGTGCAAAATCGTCTAAGGCTCCCCACCCGAAAGGCTCAATACGAAATTTCCGGAATGGGTGGAAAATTAATTCAAAATTCCAGCCATATTTGTTCCGTGAAGTTAGTTTCGCCGAAAAACAGAAAGTCGATTGATACCCAAGCAATCGTCCTTCCACAATTGACTAGACTTCTTCCTACCTTCACTATTGAAAAACCCGATTGGAATCAATTCGCCATGTTGAACTTGCCAGACCCCAACTGTTTCCAACAAGCCCAAATCGATATGATTATCGGCAGTGATCTGATTCCTCAGACCATGCTCAGTGGTATACATCGCAACATATGTGAAAGCCTGCTCACGCAAAATACCAAATTTGGATGGAGCATAAGTGGACCCATCACTTGTGAAGTGTCAGTGTTCTCGACACAAGTGGAAGAAGTTTCTAACGAACTCCTTAGTACACAACTAAGACAGTTCTGGGAGCAAGAAGAACTGTACCACCCTGTACCGATTTCAGAAGAGGATATAGCATGCGAGGACTACTACCAAAGGACCACATATCGTGAGCCAGACGGCAGATACGTGGTGAGACTCCCCTTCAAATCAAGTTTCCCAAACTTGCATGCATTAGGCCAATCCCGTAGCTATGCCTACAGCCAGTTGATCAGTATGGAGAAAAATCTCGCCCGAAAAGGCAATCTCAAAGCCATTTACGACGAGATCTTAGAAGAATATCTTACGATGGATCACATGGAACCAACCAGCTCACAAGAAATCGCCTCAGATAGCAAATATTTCTCATTTTATTTGCCACATCATGCTGTAGTCAGACCTGACAAAACAACTACAAAGGTGCGCGTTGTTTTTAACGGCTCTAGGAATACTAGCTCTGGGTATTCCCTCAACGATGTCCTGCACGTTGGTCCCGCTCTTCAACCCGATCTAATGGCCCTGATATTACGGTGGCGATTATATCAATTCGTTTATAATGGGGATATAGAGAAGATGTACCGACAAATCCGTGTTCATCAAGATGACCAAGAGTTCCAGCGAATTCTCTTTCGCAGACCGCATAACTCAGAAGTTCAAGACTTCAGGCTGAAAACGGTTACATTCGGAGTAAACTGCGCTCCATTTCTAGCCATTAGAACCCTTCAACAATTGGCTAAGGATTCACGCAACAGGTTCCCACTCGCTGAACAAGTGCTTCTGCGAGACACTTATGTAGACGATATTTTATCAGGCAGCCATAAAATTCCAGATGCTGTGAATAAATTATCAGAAGTTATAAAGACACTCCAGCACTAATTCCCACTCCGAAAGATAACGGCCAACAACCCAAAGATTCTGGAAAAAATCACGAAGTCAGATCTCCTTGATTCCGATTTTCTAAAATTTGAGAGTACCAGTAGTACAAAAACACTAGGTATGCGATGGAACGCTCTTTCAGATACCTTTTCCTACTCAGTTGTTCCCATTAATGCTACAAAGACTGCCACGAAGCGGCAAATCTCATCAAAATTCGCAAAACTGTTTGACCCGGCAGGATGGCTCTCGCCCATTATGACTCAAGCCAAATTGCTTCTTCAATCTTTATGGCTAGAAGGTACCGATCGGGATGAAAGCGTCGAGGCAGGATCGCTAGTGAAACAGAATCAAATTTTAGAGAATTTACCTCATATCTCGACCACCGAAATCCCTCGATGGGTAAAGTTTTCACCCATACATCGTCTCCAGCTTCACGGATTCTGCGACGCTTCAGAAAAGGCATACTGCGCTGTTCTCTACCTGCGCACAACGGATCGTGACGGAAAAGTCGCCTGCCACCTTTTAGCAGCAAAAGGAAAAGTGGCACCTTTGCGAACCGTTAGTATCCCGCGGTTGGAACTCTGTGGCGCTGTCTTGCTCGCTCAGTTGGTCAAGTCCATACGAGAAAAACTTGACCTCTACTTACAGAACACGTTCCTTTGGTCGGACTCTCAAATTGTACTTGCGTGGTTAGAAAAACCGCCTCACACCTGGAAGACGTATGTCGCTAACCGGACGTCCCAGATTATGAGCAGCGTTGATAACGCCACATGGAGGCATGTCATCAGCCGTGAAAATCCTGCAGACTTGGGTACCCGAGGTTGTAATCCGCGAGAATTGGCGTCCAACACTCTCTGGTGGAATGGCCCAGATTGGCTTCTACGCTCCGAAGAAGCCTGGCCAAAAACTACCGTTTCGACAATTTTTCCTCCGGAGCAAAGAAACATAGTTGCCAATCTCGCTATAGAAGAGCCAGCCGATGTGCTCGAACGGTTTTCATCTTTTCCCCGTGCGTTGCGCGTGGTTGCTTACGTATTTCGGTTCCTAAACCATGGGCTCGCGAAAAGAAGAAATACTCCCTGTATCTCGACTAATTCCCTGTCTCAGGTCGAAATTCAGTTTGTCAAAACGAGGCTTCTTTCGTTGGCACAATCACGATATTACCCACTGGAAGTAAGCGAACTATCCGCGAGAAAGCCCTTGTCAAAGAAAAGCTCTCTCTTAACTATCAGCCCTTCTCTCGATAAAGACGGTCTCTTANTCTCGATAAAGAAGGTCTCTTGAGGGTAAACGGACGATTATCCCAATCCGGGCTCAGTTATAATGAACGCCACCCCGTAATTGTGCCCGAAAAGTCCCGATTTTGTTGCTTTTATCTGACTTTCCTCCACAAACTACTTCTGCATGCAAAACAAAGGCTAATGTTTCGCATGGCCCGCCAAGAGTTTTACATTCTCCGGCTGAAGCCGCATATTAAGAAATGTATCCACCTCTGCAAAGTCTGTGCGCTTCATAAACAGCGGGCTCAGTCTCAAATCATGGCTGCGCTTCCCCCAGAACGCTGCAGTTTGTCCACCCCTTTCTCGACAACTGGTGTAGACTTCGCTGGTCCATTTCAGATTAAAGCGTCTCAGCTCAGAACGGCAACCTTTCTCAAAGGTTATGTCGCGGTTTTTGTTCGCTTCTCGACCAAGGCTGTGCATCTAGAATTATGCTCTAATCTCACAACGGAAGCATTTCGCGCAGCTTTCGCATTCTATCAAATTATTCCCCTCAAGGAGTTGACTGGGTATTCATCACCCCATATGGGCGGCCTTTGGGAGTCAGCTGTTNTAATCTCACAACGGAAGCATTTCGCGCAGCTTTCGCATTCTATCAAATTAGTCCCCTCAAGGAGTTGACTGGGTATTCATCCCCCCAAGTGCCCCCCATATGGGCGGCCTTTGGGAGTCAGCTGTCAAAAGCTTCAAAACCCATTTAAAAAAGATAGCTGGCAACCATAAATTCAATTTAGAAGAGTTCTCCACGCTTCTAACCCGCATTGAGTTAGTTCCGAATTCCCGACCTTTATCTCCCCTCTCACATGATCCTTATGATATTTTAGCTCTCACCCCAGGTCACTTTCTGAGAGGCGCTCCACTCACGGCGATTCCCGAACCCGACNTCACATGATCCTAATGATATTTTAGCTCTCACCCCAGGTCACTTTCTGAGAGGCGCTCCACTCACGGCGATTCCCGAACCCGACGCGGAAAACATCTCACTGGTCAACCGCTGGGAAAAGCTGAAGGCTTTACATCATCAGTTTAGCCGTAGATGGAAGGATGAATATCTTAAGGAGCTCCACAAGCGCTATAAATGGCAACATCCGCAGAAGGAGATCGAAGAAGGTCAAATGGTGGTTATCAAGGACGAGCCGCTACCCCCGAACGAATGGCGGTTAGGACGCATCATTAAAATTCATCGCGGACCCGATGGCTATGTCCGGGTCGCAGATGTCCGCACGCAGTCGGGCGTACTTACACGTCCGATTGTGAAATTGTGTGTTTGCCGTCCTCGTAACTAATAAATCCCTTTATTATTCCTATACAATCACTTTGCTTTCAACTCATCATATACCAACACTAAAGCCCTTTCTATTTACAGTTAACATGTCCGACGCCGAGGTCACCCGCTGTCAAATCTGCCATCGCCAACACGCACTGCGGTTTTGCAAAGGCTTCAAGGCTATGAATCCCGGGCAACGCGACGACGTGGTACGCGCACATGGCTACTGTCGCAATTGTTTGGCCCGGTCCCACATCACCGGCTGCTGTGACTCGCGGCATAGCTGCCAAAGATGCGGTCTCGCCCATCACACCATGCTGCACGTCGAGTAAGGTCGGCCCAGTGATCGACAGACCCGAGCTACTCAGGCCAGACGTCGTGATTACGACCAGGCCACCTCGCGTAACATGCCCGATCTTCGCACTCTCGTTCCCGGCACCGGCGCGAAAGTAGAAGCCGCTCCTTGCGGCGCCTGAGCAAAAGCCGCACCCCGCGGCGAGTAAGCAGAAGCCGCTCCCCGCGGCGCGGAAGCAGATACCAGACTCCGCGACGGACGAGTCGAAGCCGCACCCCGCGGCAGGAGAGCAATATTTAAACACACTTGTATTTTCTATGTTCACGAATGTATTTGTTTTCAAAAATCGCAATTCACTTATTCGCGTTATTATTAATTCAAAATATAAATTGAAAAAAGGGCACAAATTCAACGATTTAATGTAACCGCAGAGATATACATATAATTTTTAATAAGCAAAACAATCAGAGCAGTCACTAGGGATGTGTGTATCGAATCGGAAAAGCAGTCCTAAAGGCCCCTACACACGATACAGCTGTTTGGCTAAAAGGGATTTAGCCAGTAAGCAACAACAATTACGCAGATTTCTCAAAACGTTTAGAAGAGCTTTCCGAGGCTCTTGAACGGTCTTTAATTATAGATACGGTGACCATCCGTTCTGTTTTGTGCAGGACCGTACTGTTTTTCAAAGGTCGGTCCTGCGTAGTTTTTCAAACCTGAAAAACCTGAAACTGTACTGATTTTTTCCAAGTGTCCTGCACTTGTCCCGCATTTTATTCGTTATTTTAAAATTATCGGACAATGGATGGATTTTTTCAAAAAAGTGTTTTTTGGTACTTTTCGTAGCTTTTCTTCAATATCTCATGAAAAAATCTCCAAATTAACCTAAGCGACTTACAGCTCGAAGGGTATTGATGTGCCTCTTACCAAAATATATAACTTGTAGCGACTTCAATGAAAATTATTAGTGCTACAGGCGAAAAAAGGGAGATTTTCAATCAAATACGCAGTTTCATTTGATTATTTTTTTCATTATTTAAAAAATTCGATAAAGAAGATATATCATAACAGTAAACTTTGAGCCAAAGATAATGAAAATTGGATTAGAAATGTAGATGCTATGGAGCGCAATCTGCACAAATTATATATTTTTGTAAAGGGCACTTTGTAACTCGTCGTTTACGTCGATTCATGACGTAGATTTTTGACAAATAACTGCGAAAAGTACCAAAAAAACAAAAAAAAATAAAAGGAAGGGTATTGTTTTCGTTTTGAACGACTCAAAATTTGCCTATAAAATAATCTTTTAAAGATTTTCACTTTTCGTGTAAGCTATTGTAATTATAATATGTTTTACTATACTTTTATAAATATTCATGTAAAAAAATATTAATATCAATGAAGAAAACGTGATTCATTTTTAAAGTTTAAAATGTATGAAGAATTTAGAATCATAAATACTCTTTTGATATTTTTATACTACGTAAATATATGTAGGCATATTTTTGAAAAATTGTCCTTCATTTTGAATCCATATTTATGGTCACCGTAATTATAGAGGGCATAACGCAAAGAAAAGCTCATGAAATGGGATTTAGCAAACGGTCAACGTTTGTCGACTAAACGCCAAATCCAACTTAGTAAAATCGATCCTAGCATCATCGGTATTTAATGAACCAAAAGATGTTGTTGCGAAATTAATCGTTACACAAAGCAACGAAGTACAAGAACGTCCGGTATTGGCTTTTCGAACTCGTACAATTAATAATTCTAGATCATATCGTGGTAACCAGAGGGGAACTTATGGGCTTAGTGTTAGCCGCGGTCACAGTAATCGATGGAATAGGATAAACCACAACAACAACACAAATTTCAATAACACTAACGGAAGACAAAGTCAAATATTTCCGAGCAACAGGAACAACAACAGCCATAGCAATACTTCACGACATACCAATTGTAAAAAGTTTGTCGGTTTTCAAAAAATAAACACTAAGCCGAAGACTATATCTGATTTAGATTTTATTGAAAGAATTCTTGCCAGTACAAAGTAAACAATACGTATATACATAGCTAGGTTAGCTGCAAAGTATTTGTTTCTTACGTCAGACGAAGCCAGGGATGATAAAACTAACCGAGCAGGGTCGGACTTCGAACATTCCGCCCACCTTCGCCGGATTTGTCGGCGAAATTTTTATAGTGCGCCGCCCACCGTCTTGAGCGCGGCCTGAGTGGTTCCTTCCTGTGAATCCATCGGGTCAATCTCGATGGGTAGAACCGAGATCTTTGATAGAGGTCTTTTGATAAGACTGGTTTGCGTTCTTATAGTAACCACGCGAACTAATCCGTCTTCTCCAGCGTGAGCATCGATTATACGACCAAGAATCCAGCACTTGGGTGGCAACCGTTCGTCTCGTACTAAAACGAGTTGGCCGCAGACAATATTTGGTTGTTGCGTGCGCCATTTATTTCGCGTTTGAAGTTGATGCAAATACTCGCAGGACCAACGATGCCAAAAGTTTTGGTGCATCTGCTTCAGCAACTTCCATCGCTTCAATAAGCCAACCGCTTCGCCAAGGATGTACTGTTCTGGGAGTGACGTCAATGCTCTTCCGATCAGAAAATGGCCCGGTGTAAGCGCTGATAAGTCCTGAGGGTCATCGGACAGTGCAGAAATCGGTCGCGAGTTCAAACACGCCACCTGTTTCAACACGGTATAAAATTCTTCAAATGTTAAGGTCGTAGTATGAATTATCCGCCGAAGGTGGTGTTTCATACTCTTGACGCCTGCCTCCCAGATACCGCCAAAATTTGGAGAACCGGGGGGTATGAAGAGCCATGTCAGGCCGATTGTAGAGCCGTAACTAGTGGCAGCTCGTTGCTGAGCTTTGAACGCACGTACCTCTTCTTGAATTAGAGCATTGGCTCCAATGAATGTTGTCCCATGGTCACTATATAAATCAGAGCCAAGTCCACGTACCGATACGTATCGTGTCAGCGCTGCAAGAAACGCTTCCGTCGTCATATCGCTGACGAGCTCGAGATGTACTGCTCTTGTGGCCAAGCACACAAAGAGTGCCACGTAGCCTTTGAAGCTACGGTGGCCTCGACCTTTGGTTGTTCTTATGTTGAAGGGGCCCGCAAAATCCACGCCACTGTGCATGAACGGCGGTGACNAAAACTGCTGATGAACGTACTGGAGTGTGGCTTGGGTGCCACCATGAAGGGGGCGCTGGTGAGCTTGTCTAATGACCAACATGGTGAGATGATTATCCTTTGGTAGGATGACAGGGTGTCGCTCTGAGAATGGAATATTTGCGTTCCTTAAGCGACCGCCGACGCACAACATCCCATTTTTGTCTAACATGGGATTTAGCTTCAACAGTTTGCTCCTCTTGTTGACTGCTTTAGTATCATTGAGAGCTGCGATGTCGCTCTTGAACGTGATAGCTTGTATGCGCTTGATCCAAAATTTCATGGCAGCCTCGCGCTCGCTCCACAAACACATTATGCCAGTGTCATGGGCCATACCTCGCGAGGCCCGTATGAACCGGAAACATCAAGCAGTGATTACTTAAAGTCTTTCAAGCGTCGAATAGTTTTCCAGGATGAACCAATCAGAAGGAATGATGCGTGCCGTTGTAGCTTGCACAGGTTTGGATTCGGAGAGCTTTTCTGGTGCCTTTAGCAAAGGCTGTGGCCAGCTGGTTTCTGGTTGGCTAAGCCAGGAGGGCCCATGCCACCATAGGTGATGATCTACAAGCTGCGCCATGGTCAGTCCTCGTGAGGCACAATCAGCAGGATTGTCGGCCGTGTTAACATAACGCCAGTCGCTTACAGTAGTCACCTCTTGTATCTGGCTAACACGATTCGACACGAACTCTTTTAGCGCTCCTGGATCGGATCGTATCCACCATATTGTAGTCGTAGAGTCTGACCACATATAAGTAGATATAGAGGATAGGTTAAGCGTATCTCTTACCTTATTCATCAGACGAGCAGCAAGTAAGGCTGCACATAGCTCGAGCCGTGGTACTGTAACTTTCTTTAACGGTGCCACTCGTGTCCTCGACATCAATAGGTGAATGTGGACGGATGATTGAGCGACAACCTTTAAGTACACTACAGCGGCGTATGCGTGCGTAGATGCATCTGCAAAGGTATGGAGCTCATAGGTTTCATTTTGCTGGGATGTATTAAGCCAGCGTGATATGCGTACTTCTGGAACTGTCTTAAGCTCGTTGCGAAAAGATATCCATTTCGTCTGCAAGTCTTCCGGCAGATTGTCATTCCAATCTAGGCCTGTTAACCACAATTTTTGAATAAACATTTTCCCACGAATAATTACAGGCGCCAGGAACCCAAGTGGGTCGAACAGCTTAGCCTCGTCAGACAGCAGTGGTCGCTTTGTAAATGTGGTTACCGTGCAATCAAGCTTTAGTGCGTAGGTCAAGCAATCGTCTTTGGTAGCCCAGACGAGTCCTAAGTTGTTGTACTCTCCCTCTAGCTGAAACTCCCGTGAAGATTTAGTTTCAAGATCAACAGGATCAATGGTTTTCAGCACAGCGCGTGAGTTGGAATTCCACTTTCGAAGGGCGAAGCCACCTGCGCGGAGAAGGCCTTGCAGTTCTCGACGTCGTCTGGAAGCATCCTCGACATTGTCTGCCCCCGTTAGAACATCATCCACGCAGAACCCATCAAGCAAGATCTGAGCAGCGTCAGGAAAGTTACAGCGTTCGTCAGCAGATAGAGTGTGCAATACTTTAATTGCCAGGTATGGCGCGCAACTGGTACCACAAGTGACAGTTTTTAATCTGAAATGTGTTGGCTCTCGGTGCGAGTTAGGTCGCCAAACAATACGCTGCAAATCAGTATCTCTCTCGTCCACCAAGATCTGACGGTACATCTTGGCGATATCTCCAGTGAGCGCAATTCGGTATCGACGCCAATTTAGTACAACAGCAGTCAGGTCGTTCTGTAACTTAGGACCAGAGTATAAGCAATCATTAAGAGACTTACCACTGTTGCATCGTCTTGAAGCGTTGAAGACGACCCTTAATTTCGTTGTGCTTCTGGATGTTTTCCAGACGCCATGGTGGGAGAGATAACAGATGGGCGTTGAACATTCTTCTTCTTTAGTGATGCTGACCATATGTTGCAATGATGCGTACTCGTTGATAAATTCTTCGTACATATCTCGCATGACCGGATCTCGAGATAAACGTCGACGAAGATGATCGAGGAGAACAATCGCATCATGGTGCGTAGAGGCTAATTGCGTTAGATCAGAATCCGGTTTGACTGGTAGCCGCACAATATAACGACCGTCTGCAGCTCGCCGCGTAGTGCGGTTGAAGTAATTCTCGA
Organism: Rhagoletis zephyria; assembly: GCF_001687245.7. Classification (NCBI taxonomy): domain Eukaryota; kingdom Metazoa; phylum Arthropoda; class Insecta; order Diptera; family Tephritidae; genus Rhagoletis; species Rhagoletis zephyria. The sequence continues at coordinate 46,636 of NW_016160331.1, forward strand.
CGAATCGATCATCTTGCGTTAGTGCGGGCGTTGAATTAAGCTCTTCCAACTCCCAGAAGCTGCGAAGCGTTCGGTCGAGATCGAGTTGAGTGTGATAGCAGTCGATCACATCCCGTGTCGTTACGAAAGATTGATTAGCAGAACTGCCGAAAATTACCCAACCCAACCGTGTACTTTGGCCAATCAAAAGACTAGTTTTGCTACGCTGTATTCCGCTTAACAGAAGAGCAGCATAATCGGCAGCATTTAAGATGACATCAATCGGTTGCGGTACGTTCCAGGTGGGATCAGCAAGGTCTAACTCACTAAAGTGTTGAACATCGTTCGGTGCAATAGCTACCGTCGGGGTTCGGTTTCCAACTCGAGGCAGCACTAGAGCGATGCATGCAAGCTCGAAGTCGGATTTCAATGAACGTAGATTAAACGTTACTAGCCCCTTTGCTGTAGCCACTCTATCACCGTTAGCACCATTAATAGGTATCTTTACATTAGACTTCACCAAGTGTAACAAGTTGACTGCGGATTCGCTGATGAACGTTGCTTCTGCCCCGCTGTCCAGTAAAGCTCGTAAAACGACCTTGTGTCCGGACTTTGACTTAACCTCAATCAGGGCTGTGCCGATCAGTACCGGCGGCAGCATATTAGGGTCTTGCCTTGTTGTGACTGCGTTATGAGAGGATGCAGCCTGTTTGCTCGTACTAGTCGCGTTGAAAGCAAAGTAGTCGTGCAGCATTGTGTGGTGCTTAGCTTGACACGTCTTGCAACGGCGCTCGGAAGAACAAGCTGCTTGCTGGTGGCCGATGTGCAAACAGTTTAGGCACAGCTTAGCTTGTAGTGCGTAGTCATACCGTTCGTGCGGCGATTTATTGCGAAAAGCTTCGCAAAACATTATAATATGCTTACCGGAGCAGTTGGGACAGCGCCCAGATGTGGTATGATACCCAGAAACAGCAGAGGTGGTGCCTAACTTCTTTGGAGTATGCTCCTTTACGAAGGGCTTCGGCTCGGTGTAGCTTTGGACTATTTCCAAGGATTGTGTTCTACTGGTAAGAAACTCCTGCAGCTCCTTAAAAGTTGGAATATCGTCGTTCGACTTTAGGGAGAGCTCCCATGCTTTGCGAGTGGTGGCATCCAACTTGTGAGTAATAGTGAACACCAGCCAATCATCCCAATGCTCGATTGGCCGGCCCAAATGCTGCAGCGCACGTATAGACGACGTCACGCCATCAAGTAATGACCTCAGCGCAGAGGCAGATTCTTTCGGAGCACAAGGAAGTTTGCTAATCGCTGCTACATGAGCATTGATTATTATCCGTTTGTTCTCGTACTTGGATTGAAGTAGCTCCCACGCAACCTGGAAGTTAGCATCTGTCGTAGTGACGTTATCAAGCGCATTTTTTGCCTCTCCAGTAAGGCTATCCTTTAAGTATTGCAAGCGCTGTGTATTTGTGAGGGATGCGTTAGACGTAACAATGGAGATGAACCAATCTTTAAACGGGAACCAGTGTAGGAAGTTACCATCGAATGGTGGAATTCGAATGCGTGGTAGTGATTGATTTACCGCCTGTGTTGGTACGAAGGACTGCGACATCGATGTATCAGTGACCGAATTCGTGCTGTCCAATAGATCGTGTAGTTCGCCCATGGTCTCGGCATAGACGCACTCCACTGCCTCGAAGTCAATAGATGTCGCAATGCCAGCTGCCTCCATTTCTTCAGGAGTGCACTCACTAACAACCTGGTCATGAAGACACACGAATTTTGCCCAATATTGCCCCAGAAGCTCCTTTCTCGCTTGCAAAAAGCCCTTTGTTTGCTTTGCTTTTGCGGTTTTGCGGGTATTTATTGCGAAATTTAAAATTGCCGTCTTGTTTGACTGCAGCTGCTTAACCTTCCTATCCATGTCTAATACCACCGTAGTGCGTTGTACGGCAATGATGTCTGCGAACGCTGCTGCAAATTAATTTCAGCAGCACGACGTTAAAGTGAGGTTATGTTGTAGGAGTCCCACCACACGTGCGTGCGGAGCAGATTCCGAAACTCGTTTTTTATGCGCAAACGCTGCCAATAACTTTTGCAGCGGAGTATCCAAAGCCGTGGATTCCCCGCAAGGGATGCCAAAATGTAAAAAGTTTGTCGGTTTTCAAAAAATAAACACTAAGCCGAAGACTATATCTGATTTAGATTTTATTGAAAGAATTCTTCCTAGTACAAAGTAAACAATATGTATATACATAGCTAGGTTAGCTGCAAAGTATATGCTTCTTACGTCAGACGAAGCCAGGGATGGTAAAACTAACCGAGCAGGGTCGCATTTTCTCGGACTTCGAACACCAATAATGGCAGGCATTCAAATGTCCGCACTTTAAACGCGCAAGCCCCTCAGGAGGGAACACTGGGGGAGGAAAATGAATAAATGCGATTGTTAAACATAGCAAAAAATCCATATATTGTCTAAATTTAAACTACGCAGATTTTATAGAGCTAAGATGCACCGATTCCTACAAATGGTGTACATTCCTAGTCGACACACAAGCAGACATCTCTTTGATTAAATTGTCTTCCATAAATAAGAATAGGCGAATTGACACCAACGGTATAATAAACATAGCAGGTGTTACAACGGGGTCAGTTTCGACAATCGGGAAAATAAGAACGAATTTAACAACATCAAATAAATTTAAAAAAAAAACATTATATATCGTGCCGGACAATTTTAATATTCTATCAGATGCTATTCTTGACAAAGGATTTTCTCAAATCGTATAAATGCAACATAAATTATGCGAACGGTCACCTTTCATTTAAGTTGAGCACCAACAAATTGGACATTCCAAGTTTACATGGTACAAAGAGCGATACGTGCGTCATACCACCCAGGTGCGAGGTATCGTTAACTTAGGGAAACCAAACCAAGAGCTATTCATAGAATCGCAAGAAATTCGCCACGGCGTTTTCACGGCAAAGTGTATCGTCAACAGTAATAATCCGATTTTAAAAATTATGAACACAACATGTTAAGTCATTACTATGTATACTCGGCAGCATAAACGGCAGCAGATTTAAAGCGCAACTTTACTCAAACAACAAATATCTAGTACTGAAAAAGAAAAGTTATTAAACTTAGGGCCGTTTTCTAATGTACGCAGTAAAGTTGCCTTTACTAACAGGGCAGATAAAATGTTCCTCACTTATCTTACCTGTAAAAATAAATTTGTTATTCCGTAGGGTGAAACCTCACTACATTTCCGAGAGTGAAACTTCACTACATTCGTCATAAAATTCCAACGGTTGGCAATGCAACATACGCAAATATAGAGAAAGAACAACTGTTAGCAAAAACCAAAACCTTGGTTGAAATATCTAATATATCTAACTCATGAACCAAAACCAAACCAGGATTTAAAGTTAGGTACAAATTTTAAAGGTTGCAACGGGTAAGCAACAATTTATCGATTCGAGAAATTAATGCGCTGATGAGAAAACGAAAACTCGTATATCGAGGCGATAAAGTGGCCGGTAATCTAAAGGTTAGATGAGGAAACGGCCCTTATGCCTTCAATACGCCGATATATTTGCATTAACAGACGATGCCATGACAATTAATAATTTCTATGAGCAGAGAGTTTTAATTGCTGTTAAGGGCAAATATGTCTCAACGTTAGTTCATCATCAAAATATAGACTCTATCCTCGACCAGCAATGCGTAAATGTGCGGAGTTCTTCTGATCAAATTTTCATATGTGCTTCATATATTCCACCGAATAGTTACGATGCGATATATTCATCTCATGTTGATAACGTAATTTCTCTATGTTCTGAAATCGCAGATCATAATTTATGCGTTCTCGGAGATTTTAATTTAAGCAATATTAGTTGGCGTTAGTTAAAGAATTTCTTTTCTTTAACTCCAGTGAATGTTTCTAATGATTGTGAACTTTATGTTACTGATAGCTTTTTAGGTATTGGACTATTACAAATTAGCGGTTATTTTAATAAGCTTAATCGTCTTTTAGATTTAATCTTTTTAAGCAATAATTTGAACTACCAATTTTCTGAATGTAGTTCCCCAATTTCTACAGGGAATGTGCATCACATTCCAATAGTAATAGGTATACAATTTTATGATTTTTTTTTAGTTCCACCTGATAGCTGCCCCCCAATGTTTAATTATAACCAATGTAATTTTAATCATTTAGATTCACTATTGGCGGAGTATGACTGGTCGGGCTTGCTTACCAGTGTGGATACCGCTAAAGCATTTAGCTTCTTTAAATTATGGGTGTATGATGCATGCGTAGATCTTATTCCTATTCGCCAAAGGAAAGTTTATAAATTGCCTTGGTTCACCAAAAGATTAAAATACCTCAAGAATTTGAAGAATAAATTTCACAAGAAATTCAAGTCGACTAAGATGCAATACTACTATAATCGATACCAGTACTACTTACTTAAGAAAATTCAATGATCTCGACTGCCACAATTAATTAAAAATTAATTAAAAGCAACCCGACTGCTTTCTGGAGCTATATTAAATATAAAAAAGCAAATTCAAATTTTCAATCCTCGGTTTTTTACAATGAAAAGCAAGTGCGGAAGCTGCGAACCTCTTCGCTGAGTTTTTTCGCTCCAATTTTATTGCGGATTATGATCCTTTTATTGATAGTAGTTTCATCTCTGACTCAGTTTTTGCTTTTGGTTCGCTCACTGTATCTACTGAAGACCATAGCAAAAGCATCGAATCCTTAAAAAAAAATAAAAAAAAATTGATGTTGACGGTCTTTCAGCTATTCTCTTTAAACGATGTCCTTCACTTGTTGAACCTTTAACATTAATTTTCAATAAGTCATTATCATCCGGTGAGTTTATTGTTGACTGAAAAAGGGCCTCTATAACACCAATTTTCAAAAGCGGTAATAAAAATAACGTCGCCAATTATAGACCGGTTTCGAAATGGTCCACAGTATCCAAAATTTTTGAGTGCATCGTTAAAGAGAAATTATTATTTGGTACTAGTAGTCTGATTTGCCAAAACCAACATGGTTTTGTCAGAGGTAGATCAACAGTTTCCAATCTAGTGGTTTTCACGGAAGACTGTTATGCAGCCTTTCTAGAAGGTCATCAGTCGATACAAATTATACAGACTTCTCGAAAGCGTTCGATAGAGTCTCCCACAAGGTTTTAGTAGCTAAATTAAGTAAGCTTGGCTTTCATTCGGCCTTCCTTGAGTGAATTAAATCCTACCTCAGTGAAAGGCATTGAGTTGTTGCTTTCGATAATTTCTCTCCGAGCCATTTATTGCGACGTCAGGGGTTCCTCAAGGGAGCATTTTAGGACCTCTGCTGTTTGTCTTATTCATTAATGACGTCAGTTCTTGCTTCTCGTCATCTAAATTTCTATTATATGTGGAGGGCCTCAAGATATACTCCAAAATTAGGGACGTACATGATTCTATTGTTCTTCAAGCGGAGCTTGATAAGATTTAATCTTGGTGTACGCGAAATCGTCTGTCTGTGAATGTGAATAAATATTCTCATGTTACTTTCACTAGAAAATTAATTCCGTTACCCACGAGTTATTATATTTCGGGATTCTCTCTAAATAGTGTTGCTGAAGTTAAGGATTTGGGGGTATTTTTTTACACGAAACTAAGTTTCGTTACGCATATCAATTATATTGTATCGAAATCTTATACTATGCTGGCTTTTGTTCAGCGTAACAGTCTGTCCTTTTCCGACCCGTATACTCTGAAGATTTTGTTCATCTCTTTCGTAAGATCTAGAATTGAGTACGCTGCCGTCATTAGGAGACCGTACCATGTTACGCATATTAGACGCATAGAACGTATTCAAAAAACTTTCATACAATTTACACTCCATTCCTTGAACTTTAGTGAACCAGTACCAACTTATGAATCGCGTTGTCAGCTTTTAAACTTAAAGCCTCTGCATAGTAGGTTTGCCTTTCATGCCTGTAATTTTGTAGTTAACATTCGAAATGATTCAGTCAACTGTCCTACCCTTTTGGAACGATTACCTTTCAATGCTCCTATACGAAATTTACGTCGGGTCTCACTATTTTATGTAAGAATTCCAAAATACAATTATATTAAATTTGCCCCTTTGCACAGAGCTCTATCTGAGCTAAACGAGGTTCCTGGTTTGGAGCTCTCCCAGCCTTTTAGAACTGTGCGTAGCCTATTATTAGATTATTTTTACATACTAACTAAGCAACATTGTCCTATAGTCAGTAAGAATTTTTTTTGTTCGTTGACTAAATAAATAAATAACTAAATTTAGAGTAAAGGATACAAACTCCGTTTATACGAAAAATTACCGTTGCCATATTCGCAGCGAGAAGAAACTGATAGGCAAGTGAAACTCTTAAAAATAATCTTGTGGCGAATACTGCGGCAACGCGAAGCGAACAACGAGAAATAGGCAGAATGTTCGAGGAATGACGTAGAATGTTCCACAAAGAGAAACGTCTGTTTGCTGAACACTGCGAACAGCTAGAGAAAGAGAATGAGCGATGAACTTCAGAACGTTCGAGAGTTGCCAAGGGTGCGAGCGCAGGAATATAAGAGCCACGTGACAGCGGAGTTGGGTTAGTTATGNAGAATGTTCGAGGAATGACGTAGAATGTTCCACAAAGAGAAACGTCTGTTTGCTGAACACTGCGAACAGCTAGAGAAAGAGAATGAGCGATGAACTTCAGAACGTTCGAGAGTTGCCAAGGGTGCGAGCGCAGGAATATAAGAGCCACGTGACAGCGGAGTTGGGTTAGTTATGAGTTACATGTCAGCAAGCTACAAGTAAAGTGAGCAGAGAAGTGAGTTGCGAATAAGCAAGCTATAAGTTTTGTGTAAACAAGTTTAGTAAAGCGTGGTTATTGCGTTAACAATTATTGTAAAGTGTTTTTACTGTATTAGCGAATATTGTAAATTGTTTATTGTACAATAAAGTTAATTGTAACGGGTGATTTTTTTGAGGTTAGGATTTTCATGCATTAGTATTTGACAGATCACGTGGGATTTCAGACATNTTACTACAATTTGGTCATCGTTAGCATTTATTTAACAATCCAGAGGTACGAACCGGAGAATTTGAGAAATCCGGAAGGGGTTTCAAGGATAATCGTAACAATTGGTGTCATCAGTGGGATTGCTAAATAAACCCCGAAGGATAAAATTTTGAAAATGGCAAAAATTCAAGACCTAAAGATCGAGGAACTCAAACAGGAGTTCGAGAAGCGAAATTTAGCAACCTCCGGAAGAAAAGTGGAGTTACTATAACAGCTGCGAGAGGCTATGGAAGCAGAAGGCATCGACGTGGACAAATACGACTTCCAGGGTAAACCCGAAGATGCATCCGCAAAAGACGAACAGAAGGATGAGGCTGCTTGTTTGTCAAAGGATGTGCAGCAGACATCCGGGAATGTTGAGGAACAGCAAAATTCTCCAGCTATTGACATGAACACGTTATTGGCTGCCATGTCACAGATGTCATCACAGCTGTCATCTCAGATGCAAACACAGTTGTCAGATATTTCATCCCAGCTACAGGCACAGAAGACACACGTGTCACAGTTGCTGGAAGTGCAGGATGCAAAGATTACACAACTGCAGGAGAATTTGTCTAGAGATAACGAACAAATCAAGGATAGACAGGATAAAGTCGAGGCTAAGGTAAAGGAGTTAGAAGGTCGCCTCCGAGATTTGCAGATGAATCGTCCAGCTACTTCGACAAGTGCTCCATCCTTTGACGGCACGATTTCTTTCCAAGTCTTTAAGCTCCAGTTCGAGAAGACAGTTACAGCAAAGCGCTGAAGCCTGGAGGATAAATCCGCTGCTCTGTTCGTGGCATTAAAAGGACCTGCAGCGGAAATCTTGCAGACAATTCCTGACTGTGAAAGGAACAACGATGCATTAACGAATGCAGTGGAAAGACGTTATGGTAGCGAGCACAGAAGACAGATTTACCAGATGGAGCTGGAGAATCGCTGCCAGAAATTCCAACGAGACTCTGCAGGAATTCGACTCAGAGATTGAAAGGTTGGCTCATTTGGCAATTGGAGATGCATCTGGTGAGCACCACGAAAGAGTAAAAATCCAGACGTTCATCAACGGAATGCGGGACATGTATACCAAGCGAGAGACGTATGCGAATCCAGACCCAACATTTGCTGAAACTGTATCCTATGCCCAGACGCGTGAAACGGCGGCGCTCCTAAGTAGACCAGCCTACAACGCACATCGTGTGGAAGTGGAATTNTTTGCTGAAACTGTATCCTATGCCCAGACGCGTGAAACGGCGGCGCTCCTGCAGACCAGCCTACAACGCACATCGTGTGGAAGTGGAATTACCGGACGAGATAAATGAAATGCTGAAGAAGATTATCCAACTGCTGGGCGAGAAAAAGCATGGGTTTGGCAAATGTTTTAAATGTGGAAAGCCAGGCCACTTCGCTCGCGGTTGCAGCGCAAGTTCCAGTGGGCTCAACAATTCAGCAGGAGCAAACACAGGGCTGAAGGAGACGAAGCCAACTCCAATCAAACGTTAAACTGAAACGAGCCTGCAGGAAGGGCCGCGTGCTGGCTCCAGAAGTTGAAGGGCCCATAATCTCCGTCTCACAAATTGGCCGGAAAGCATGCAACCTCACTGTTGGTGGATGTGTGAATGGGCAGGAGAGAGTACTGACAGTGGATACTGGAGCGACACATTCCATTATTCGACCGGATTTGGCCACTTTTTATGTGAAGCCACTACCTGGAGCAAAGCTGCAGACTGCAACTNCGTACACTAAGTTTATAGTGGCAGACATTGTGGATGAAGTCATCATCGGCGTGGATTTCTTACTTGGCCAAGGCATGGAGATTGACCTCCAGAGAATGATCCTGACAGATCGTCACAGGTAAGTGTCACTTAGGGTTGGTTACGACAGCCATTGCTGCAGCAGACGGTTAGTCTTAGAGGAAGTGTCGAAGATTCCACCAGAAACGGAAGTGGCTAGTTGGGCAGAGGTTGACAGTGATGGAGACGAAATGGTTTCGTCAGAAGAAGGAAGTGGTTCACCGATACAGGAAAAGCGTGACGGTTCCGCCAGCTCAGTGAAGAAGAGGTCGCAAAAAGGAAGTGGTCGTGGCAAGCCAGGCAGTGTTGATACGCTGGTGGCCGAAAACGGAAGCGGCTGTGGAAGCAGTAAGCGCGCTTTAAAGTGTCCCGAAAAAGGTGGTCGGCAAAGGCGAGCAGTTAAGCCGGAAGCCAAGGATGAGGTGCTACATGTCCAGTCAGTAAGGTTAACGCCGGCGAAAGAGCGAGACGCGGAAACACTGGGCAAGTTTCAGCGTGAGGAACCCGTTTTAGCAAGATGTGCTAAAGGCAGTGCAGCACGAAGGCAGAAGACTGGGTGTCACGGACAGAGGATGCGGCATAGATCTGGTAAAAAGGGTGCCCACGAGAGGAGACATTGTCTGGTCACCACCAGTGGCCGGTAGAAGCACGACCATGTGAGATGGTGCACCACCGGAGATAAGCTGGAAGCAATGTCCTGTAATGCATCGAGCCGCGAGGAGGTACAGGAAGGCGATTTGGTGTTGTTGTGCATGTCGCATCAGAAGAAAAGCTTTACCTCCAAGCAAATACTCGACTGAAAGATCCGTTTAAGATTGACAAACGGCTGAAAGACGCAGTGCATCGAATCCAGACAATGGGGAGACCGAGGACCAAGATGAAAGTGGTCCACTTGGAAAGAC
>NW_016160331.1:57393-66427 GCF_001687245.7 Rhagoletis zephyria
TGTCAAAGCATACTGAGCATCTTTCTCTTTGACACCATGTCTGAAATCCCACGTGATCTGTCAAATACTAATGCATGAAAATCCTAACCTCAAAAAAATCACCCGTTAGTAATGTTTTTTGCACTTTGATTTGTTATATACTGCCTGATGACGTATTTAATTCACTAGAAACTTAGATATTTAGAAATTAAAGTGGACCACGGAAAACTTTGCTTTCACACACCAAGGATGCCAGATCCTGTAACTGGACTTCCGTGCGATTAACAAACATCTTATAGCTGATAAATTTCCCTTGCCCTGCGTTGATGATATATTAGACAATTTAGGTAGACAAAATTTTTTATCCAATCCCCGGTAACATTCCTAGGTCATAAATGTTCTTCAGAGGGAATTTTACTGGATAATTCCAAAATCGATAACATCCAAAACTACACAACATCAACAGATAGAGACTCTTGTAGACGATTTATTGCTTTCGCAAATTTTTATCATGGGTTCATACCAAATTTTGCTCTACTAGCAGCACCATTAAATGCAGTGAGTCGGAAGAATGCGAAATTTCTCTGGAGTGATGAATCCAAAAATTCATTTCGACATTTGAAAGAGGCCTTAATCTCACCAAAGATACTACAATAAGTGTTGCCAACTTTTAATTTTCAAAAAGCACCAAAAACTTGGAAAAAAAGCGTTTTACCACACTAAAAGCACCAAATGGCTTTGAAACAATGGATGTTTTTATACCCGAGCGCACTTGTGCGCAAGCGTATTATAATTTTTTTTCACATAACGGTTGTTTGTAACAGCCAAAACGAATCGAGATAGATATAGACATATATATGCATGAATGATCAGAATGAAAAGAGAAATCGATTAAGCGGTGACTGTCCGTCCGTCCGTCTGTCTGTCCGTCTGTCTGTCCGTGAACATGATAACTCGAGAAAAAATTGAGATAGAAGTAGAAATTTGGCATAAAATAAGGCAGTTAAGAAATTTTTGGAGAATGGGCGTGGCCCCGCAATCTTATGATAAAAAGCTGTATCTCTGTAGTCCCTTTACCCACCAAACTCGCTGAGAACATTACTTAGGACTTGACTAAGAAACCTGTTGAAAATTTTTGAAATCCGACAAGAACCACGCCCACCTCCCATATAACGGTAATTCATAGAAATACGAAAACTGCGATAAATAAGTAACTATTTAAGCTAATTTACTCAAAATCGATATATGCAATAACCTCTTAGCAGAAAGTTATAATAAGGAAATTTTTTGAAAATGGGCGTGGCATCGCCCACTTATGCCTACATATGTGTATCTCGGTAACCGGTTTACCAATTTCTCTCAAACTCGGCACATTTATCAACCTTGGCATGAAAAAGCAATATGCTGAAAGTTTTTGAAATTACTGCCACTTACCATATAACGGGACATTTCACAAATACGAAAACTCCGATTTTTTAATAAGCTAAGGCGCCAACTTACAACAATCCCTTAACAAGACACAAGATGATTGATTACTTACTTCGTAAGTGTATAACCGCCTTACCGATTTCTACCAAACTTGGTCCAATTATTTTAATAAATCATAGTATATTATCGAAATGTTTGGAAAAATACTCTTGCTTACCATGCAGTTTACTGAAAGTGAAAAAACGAAATTTAATATGTGCGCCGGGTATATAATGTTCGGTTTCGCCCGAACTTATACTTCTTTACTTGTTTTCATAACAGTTTGTGTGTACTTAACAATAAAAAAAATTAACAATATTTACAAGAATACATACATAAATCAATAAACAAAACTTTTTCGGTCATAACGATTGAAAAGCCACATGCTATAATGACTCATGTAGAGTCCGAACGATCCAATTTTTTTTCAGGTACCGATGCCGATGCCGATTAATCGGCTTATGGGGAAAGAATCGGCCGATGCTGATGCCGATGCCGATTCCATAAAAATTACAAATAAATGTATTAATTCATAAAATCAGTTCATTTTCCGGAGTTAAAAAAGCAAAAGAAAATTTTTAATCAGAATTTTGGTATGCAGTTTTGTAGACCTTTTCATTCTAGTATAATGAACTGCAAGTTTCAAGCTGCTATAAAATCCCGTTAATTTTTGCAAATCTTTTTTGCTGGCAGTGTTCTCCATATAAAAGAAAATTTTCGCACATACTTTTGTATGGAAAAAACGCGAAACACCTTCAACAAAAAAAAAAAAATCATTTTTGTGAGCTGTCTGCAAATGTTTTTTAATGTTGGCTGTCGCTTCACCTGAACATTTGAAAAGAAATTCCAAAGAATCGGCAAAGAATCGTCGAAAAAAGGCCGATGCCGATGCTCAATTTCGTGCCGATACTCGCCGATGCCGATGCCGATGCCGATTAATCGATCGGACTCTAGACTCATGCTTACGACGTACCCCGAAGTACTGCACACTAAAACTGATATATCTCAAGAAAGAAAAATCGAATCCCAACAAACGAAAATCATGCCCTAAGTAGAAATGAGCAAAAAAAAAATATCGCCAAAAACCGTGATTTTGGCACTTTGAGGTTAGGATATCTCAAAATTCTAGTTCTAGAGCAATTGTGCGGCCAAATTTGGATTCAGCACCAAGAAATGATTACTGAGGTAGTACAAAAATAAAAATTTTTACAAATAATTAGAAAAGAAAAAAATAAATACTTAACTTACTCGCATATCTACTAGCATTTTCAAGGCGAATAGAATTGAACAAGGTGGGTTTGCAAGTTAAGCCGTTTATCAATCATGGTTGTATTTAAGTGCATTTAAATTTGTAGATTTTTGTAAATTCAATGCTGCCACAGCTTTCAATATTTAAAAATTATTTCAGGTCTTAACTATAACGGAGTAATTTTAGTTCAGAAAAAAGCACTAAAAAGGCACTAGGCACTAAATAATTTGTTTAGGCGTTTTAATTTTCAAAAAGCATTAAATCTAGTGCTTAAAGCACCAAGTTGGCAACTATGACTACAATACCAAGCAATTCATCGTCACGGTTGACGCCTCCAAAACCGGATGCGGCGCAATACTAAGCCAGCTCCATGACGGCAACTTTTGGCGATTTACTTCGCTATTAAACAATTTCGACCATACATCTACGGCACTCACTTCCCGTTTAGGTCACACCACAGATTATTGATCTATCTTTTCAACATAAAAGATCCAACGTCGAAACTTGCGAGAATCAGGTTAGAACTCGCGGAATACGATTTTACAATCGAGTATACAAGAGGAAAAACTAACGTAGCAGCTGACGCACTTTCGCGAATTTCGTTTTCTGATTTAAAAGAAGCCACAAAACGAATACTGCCAATGAAAACTCGTTCGATGACAAAAGAAAATCAAACAAAAACAATCAGAATCGAACTATAACTGAAAAAGTACTGGTGTATGACAAATTTGCTCTCGATTTTTCAAAGAAAATTCCGAGGATAAGATCTCTAATGTTTTGCGATCAAAATACAAATAATTTACGTATTCACATTTTTGCGCAGATAAAATCTAAACGTATTTTATTAACTAATATCACTATTGTTAACGAAACTCTGAATCTAGATGATTTGCTTTCGAAGCTACAAAATGCAGCCGCCAATCAGCATATTAGAAAAATAGAATGGCCAAAAGACGACATACTTTTTAAATACATTCTTTGTCAGAGCTAAAAGCCAAAGGAAATAACATACTTAAATCATTCGAAATAATATTAACAGACCCGGTATAGACAGTGACCGATAACGACAAAAAACAACAGTTAATGACCATTTACCATACCAACCCATTATCAGGCGGACATTGCGGAACAAAAAAAAATATATGCGAAATAAGGAACCAAGTACTATTGGAAAAACATGACAAGAAATGTTTCTAAATTGTTGAAGCTTTGCGAGGATTTCACACGCAATAAAGTTAAACCTAAAAATAAAGAAATATTAATTATTACTGCAACACCAGTCAAGCCTTTCGATGTAATTGTAGTAGACACAATAGGCCCGTTCTGACATCGGTAACAAGTTCGCAGTTACCTTGATATGTGATTTAACTAAGTATCTTGTAACCACAGTAATACCAGGCATAACCGCCACCACTGTTGCCAAAGCTATCTTCGAAGGTTTCATATTTATCTACGGTGTAATGAATACCATTAGATCGGAGTTAGGCACAGAATATAAAAACGAAATTTTTAAATAACTATGTAACATTTTGATAATAAAACATGACTTTTCTACGGCTTACCTCTATGAAACAGTCGGTACTATAGAACGTAACCATAGAGTCTTCAATGAGTATCTTCACGCATACTTAAATGAAACATTTTCTAATTGGGACACATACTTAAAATACTTTACATTTCATCACAACGTAACCGTTAATTTAGCTTTTGATAATAAGTTAACGCCATTTGAATTAGTTTTTGGCAAGAACACAACATTACCGCAAGAAGTGCAAACTGCGACGACCGATCCTATTTACAACATCGATAACTATGCCAAAGAAATAAAGTATTGGTTACAAAAATCGCATAATCTTGCAAAAGGTTTGCTAAGTAAACATAAAGCTCGAAAAAAGTTACTATATGATAAGGCCGCACGCCCGTTGAATTTGGAAGCAAATGATATGGTTCTAGTCGAAAACCAGCCATACGAAAAACTCAACAGCATTTATGAAGGTCATTTTCCAGTTCAAAATGTTGACGGTGTTAATGTCTCAATTCTAGATAAAACCAAAAACAACACAAACAATGAAAACAATACACAAAAATAGATTAGGAAAACTGAATTAAAATTAGAACAAGCATCATCGAGACAAAAATGTTAACAACTTTATACAATCCTTGCAGTAACTAGTTTAATGCTGCATATGTACACATATGTACATATGTATAAGAATGTATATGATATTAACATTAAGCTTAATAATTTGTACATACATATAGTGTCACTAGACACATATTTTGAATTATATAAATATCCTTATTTTTTATGAAACTTACAAATTGATTAAACTGAACAAATAAAAAAAGGGGGAAGATAATAACTCACGAATTTAAAAATGTATTCGTTCAGTTCGTTCAATTAGTTTGCAGTCCAGACGGAGGGACGATGATTGTGACAAGCCTGATCAACTTGATGCAGTCTTCTCTCCTTTGGAAGGCTGGTGTAGTGGCGCAGAATATAAATTAGAATGTACTAAATTATTCATAGTCTGTAGACACTTTTATCTCATAAGTATTACATACTTATAATGTACCGCTAATCTTTTATGTACCTAATCTTACTCTACTCAACCACTTTGCAAATATACTCAATCACTTTGTAAATACTTGCTAAGTTAATAAAGAGTCACCCTGGGATTCAGTAATTCAGTCTCATCTCAAGTCACTAAATTTGAGATTAGCAATTAGTGACTATTTTAGTGACTTGAGACGATTTGGGTATTCAGAAGGAGAGAGTCACAAGAAGTTCACCAAAAATGTGTGGTGAGGGCAAACACAGACAATCAACTGATAGTGTTTATGTATGCCTTTTGCCCGCGCCGCTCAAAGAGTCGCAATGGTCGAGTGGTCAAAGCATTAGGCTGGCAGCCGAGAGGGCCGGGTTCAAGTCCTCCTCGGCCGTAGAGGATTTTTATCTTTTTTTAGTTAGTATCTTTTTATTTTTTTATTAGTTTTATTTTTATACCCGAGCGCACTTGTGCACAAGGGTATTATAACTTTGTTCACATAACGGTTGTTTGTAACAGGCAAAACGAATCGAGATAGATATAGACAAATGTATACATAAATGATCAGAATGAAAAGAGAAATCGATTAAGCGGTGACTGTCTGTCCGTCCGTCCGTCCGTCCGTCTGTCCGTCCGTCTGTGCACACGATAACTCGAGTAAAAATTGAGATATCTTAACGAAACTTGGTACGTGAACTTCTTTTGGGCGTGGGACGGATGGTATTGAAAATGGGCGAAATCGGATAATAACCACGCCTACCTCCCATATAACGGTAATTTTAAGAAATACGAAAACTGCGATATTTTAGTAACTACTGAAGATAATTCACTCAAAATTGATATTTACAATGAGTTTCAGACGAAAAATAAGAATATTAAAAAATTTTGGCAAATGGGCGTAGCCACGCCTACTTATGGTTACATGTGTATATCTTGGTAACCGCTGCACCAATTTCTTCCAAACTTGGCACAGTTGTTGGTCTTAGTACAGCATACTAAATGGCTGAAAATTTTAAAAATCGGACAATAACCACGCCTACCTCCCATATAACGGTAATTTTCAGAAAAACGAAAACTGCGATATTTTAGTAACTACTGAAGATAATTCACTCAAAATTGATATTTGCAATGAGTTTTAGACGAAAAATAAGAATATTACAAAATTTTGGCAAATGGGCGTAGCCACGCCCACTTATGGTTACATGTGTATATCTTGGTAACCGCTACACCAATTTCTTCCAAACTTGGCACAGTTGTTGGCCTTGGTACAGCATAAAAAATCGCCGAAACTTTTTAAAATCGGACAATAACCACGCCCACATCCCATATAACGGTAATTTAGAGAAATACAAAATCTTCGATAAATCAGTAAATATTGAAGCTAATTTATTCAAAATTGATGCTTGCAACAATTCTTTACCAAGAAATACGTTTATGGTAAAATTTTGGAAAATGGGCGTGGCACCGCCCACTTATGATCACATATATGTATCTCGGTAACCGTTCTACCAATTTGTACCAAACTCGGTGTGGTTATTGTACTTGCCACATAGAAGCAAAACGTTGAAACTTATTGAAATCGAACTAAAATTACGGCCGCTTTTCATATAACAGTAAATTTCAGATATGCTTGAAACTTCAATATTTCGAAATTTAAGGACGCTAATTTACTCAAAATGGATACACCTCGGTTTACCATGTAGCGGTAGCTTTCGGAAAGGTGAAAAACATATATTTAATACTTGCGCCGGGTATTTAATGTTCGGCTCCGCCCGAACTTAGACTTTTTTACTTGTTTTTTAATAAAATGGAAAGAAATAAGCTTTTCCTCCATACTTCTATTTTTGTGACCTGCTCTTAGCCAGCTGACAAATGAGTGACTTATTTTTGAGACTAGAGCCGTGAGACAGCGTACTGAATACCAAATAGTCTCAAAATTCAAGTTCACCACTTAAAGTCACTATTAGTGACTAGAGACCGCTTACTGAATGCCAGGGTCAGTCTAAGTAGAATCGTCAACCAGCATATTTCGTGCTCTTTTAATTACCACTTGTGCTAGGTCAGTGTCGTTGACTATTACACTACGATAAATACGGTACACCAGCAAATACCGGTACAGTATTGCGTTTCTGTAACTAATGCGAAATTATATCGCAAATTCTGTCAGAACGCGGTATCGCAAAGTTCATATCGCAAACGATAAACGAAGTGTTTCTGTAACTCAAAAACTCACCTTGCGATAAATTGGTGCTGAGTATTGTACAAATTACACGAATTGTCAGAATGAAGAACATATGTTCTTGTATAGTTGTGAGAAATTGAAGTAAAAGTGATAATTTAAATATATTTTGATTATTTAAACCATTTAACCGATTAATGTAAGTACAAAAACTAAATGAATATGTATTTTTCGTTGATTCAATAGTTTTTTTTTTCAATATTAAAATATAGAATGATGGTTGCACATCTACTTGCATTGGCTGATGGTCAAAGGAACATGCCGCGCGTTCATAGGCGCTTTTTAAGGGATAATGCCGATCCATTTTATTTGCCAGAAGCGCGTTTCATTGTGTTATTTAGATTGAATAAGGAGTCTGCGCTGGAACTTCTTGGTGAAATAAGTGCGTATATGAAGGATGGTATACGAATAACTTTTGTACCAAAGGCTATATGGATGGGATCGGCATTGCATTATTATGCTATTGGATCCTTTTTAAGAGATATCGGGAAAGATTTTGTGTATCCAATAAGTAAAACTACGATTTGCAGATCTATTAATGAAGTGACTTTTATTATTCAAAATAAGATAATGATGAAATACATTAAATTTCCAACTAGTTTGGAAATGAAAAATAGAATATTTGGCTGCCAAAAATTGGATTTGTTCACACAAGCTCTTAGCTCAATCCTTATCCATTTGTCCTGAAATATACTAGCCAGAAATGCGATTGCTTTATAAAAGAGAGAACCATTTTGAAAAATGAGTGTTTCTACCATCTAGAAAATAATTTCTACAACTTCACATACGCAGTTTTGCATTTTGTTGATACGCGGTTTTGCACTTTAAACGACGATATGTATGTACATTGGAGTGGTCTAAAACAATAAAGTCGGAATTTGTTTGCCGGCACCCTCTAGGATTGTTCTATATCGACAAAAATGTACCCCTATTTTTTATTTTGAAATCAAAACATATTTAGGCAGTACTGCTCAAGGTTTTCCATATAGTTTATATGGAGAAAAAACAATTTTTCGCAGAAATGGTATAAAACTCTTGAAAATCAACATTTTTCTATCGGAAAACTGTGGTTCTCTTAAGGAGGCTTCCAGTATCAATATCCAATTATTTATTTAACCATTTTGTATGATAAAATATTTTTTAGTGCCCCCCCCTCCCCCCCCATTGAATTTTCTAGGGGTTTTGGAGGACGTATAAAATATAGTTACTATGAAAAAATGGTTAAAGAAGCAATTGCGTATTACTACTGGGAATCTCCTGAAGATAAGCAGTGTTTTTCGATCGGAACATATTGATTTTCAAAAATTCTACACTATTTCTATGAAAAATTGTTTTTCCCCATACAAAAAACATGAAAAACTTTGAGCGATTTGAGCACTCCCTATTTTTTTATTTCAAAATAAAAAAATTGGGGCATATTTTTTCGGTATATAACAATCCTAGCGGCATTTAAAATCAGACCTTATTTTTTTACATACATTTTTGGACAACTTTAATGTACATACACTGAGAAAAAAAACGCGTTGCAAGATTGAAATTTTTTTATTTGAT
>NW_016160332.1:0-18428 GCF_001687245.7 Rhagoletis zephyria
ATCTCAAAAACTACTGAACGGATTTATACGAGATTTTTTAAGTATAATCCGTATCGATAGAAATATTATTTTTAGTACTTTAAATTCCTATAGGGTAACCACCTGTTTAAGAAATTATTAGATCCCCAATGTTCGTTAGATTAGAAAAATTAGGTGTGAAATAGAAGGGCTCGGCTTATAGATGTTTAATAATGTATTACTTTTTAAGTGGGGTTGTCACTTTTTAAAAATTATAAGATCTCCACCGTTTGTTGGACTAAAAACTGAGGTACCAAGTGAAAGAGTATGGTCTCTGGTTTAGCAATTATGTATGTATAATACGCGAGGGCATTTTTTTGTTAATGACATTAGATTTGTACAGTTCATTCAACTAAAAAAAAAACGAGGTGTCAAAGGAATAAGCTTGCACTTCCGATTTGCAGTAAGGTTTTGTTTTTCAAAGAGGGTTGCAAAAAATTAAAAAATGTGGGTTTTCCTTTTAGATTACAAGAAATGAGGTGTCAACTGAAGGTCTTGGCCTCCAGATGCGCAGTTATATATTATTTTTTAGTAAGGTTGCAACCTGTTTAGTTGTCAATCGCATCTTATTTAATATCTACACATTCAGCGCGTGGCCAAGCCTCGCGCATACGAGGCCTGCTAGCAGGGTGTCCAGATTGTTTAAAAAAAAGGGCGCAATTTCTGCCGTTGCGGCTGCTTTTTCTCCCACATAGCTTAAGTGGACGCTCAATGAAAGACGTTTGTCTAGATGACCTCCTATAGCTTCTTACGACTCCAGATTTGTATTGCTTCTTTTTTTTTTGCTAGGCTAGATTGAGCCCGAAGCTATTTATCCAGTTTTTAATAACGCCGACTGGTGAGGATACGATTTCGTGTATGACATCCAGCTATTTCGCAGTCGCTTCTACCAAAGTGTCGTCTGAAAAGCCTATTATAGAAGATGCCTCGGGTACTTCGGCGCGAAAAACTCCATCATACATAATTTTCCATAGCATGGGCTATGTGGAACGCCGAAGTTTATCCCTTCCCGTTTCAGGGGTTCTTCCGTTTCGTACCACAACAATCACGAATGTGTGTATGTACGTAAGCATGTGTGCTTGTGCGCCTGTAAATATGTGTTCATATATGTATGAATGAATATGTGAACAAGTAAGTAAGTACAATAACTGCTTTATCAGCATTTCAAATATTTTTTGTGCGTGTACAAGATACTTGAAAACAACAAAATACTAAGCAATTCTGCGGGATTACTCTTTACGGCTGAATTTCGATGTCATTCTTGTTTTTGAGATCTTGTGGCTCATTCAATTCGGCTGCATGCAATTTTGTATGGGCTATTCAAATATTTTTTGTTTTTCTCTTTTACGCACATAAGGCAGAGAAAACATACATACATTCATATGTACGAGTATCTAAGTAAGTAAACATACTTTTGGTAGTTGTGATGAATACTTAAAATAAGATTGTATGGTGTGCGTTTTTTAACCCCTTCTGGGTCGTTAATGACGGTGGTGGAGTTGAACTCATACGCCGCGGTATCTTTTGCTGTGATGAACATGCACATATATATATGTATGTATATTTACGTGTAAATATTTCTTTAACAGCATATCAAAGTGTGTAAAATGTATGTGCACTTTAGTACACACACACTATTATGAAAATTTGCCCAAATTCATATTAAAAGACACGCCCTTGCAAACCCGGAAAGTATTATTTACGTCGGTATAAGCTGCACCGTACAACCGATTTTGGCAGAGCTTAATAAAGCACGCAAGTCTTTCTCTATTGTGAAAGCTGACGGCAATTAAAAACGTTAAGTGCAGTAAGTCCTTTTCCACCTGGTACCTGGTTTCCTTCTTCCGCAGACTCTTTCGCTCAATTTACTACCCAGTCAAAAGTAGGAGTGATTCTTCGTTGGATTTCTGGGCTGGCAGTATTCGATTGCTACTATTAAGAGATATTGTTTGCTATACTTAGTACAATATTTTTATCCATAGCAGTTGACAACAGTTACTTAGCTTTATCTCTGAGGGAAAGCAAGGCAATTATATATATAACAAACTTTGCGAAATTATATTTTCTGGAGCTTGCGAAAGTTAAAGGAATAGGAGCACATGAAATGGAGGCGTATAAATAGAACACTTTTAAATTTTATATATTAAAATTCGCTAAGAAAGCTGCATACATACATACTTATAGAAAATGCAAACATACATACATACATATATACATATGTATGTACATAATTGTGTGCATACTTAACAATGAAAATAACAAGCTCTAATCAGCTTTTTAACTTTCATAAAGCTTGCGAACAGCCTACAAATACTTTTGGTAGTCAGCTTTTAAAGCGCCCTATATTATTCAAAGTTTTCAATATAATACTTTAACTCGTATACATATATATGTATGTATGTATGTATGTATGAATATACAAATGTGATTTATTTTAAATTATGTTAATGTTGCAAACGAAACTACTCGTCAAATCAGTAACTATTTAATTGAAAAAAGCATAATTGCATACATAACGAGAAATTGTTGAGAATTTTATTGGAAGCATTTTTTTTGAGTTGTCACTTTTTGCCTGTCGCTCAAAAATTCAATATGTGTATTTTATTAACAAAGGTATGAGGTATGTAAACCACAGCATATTCAAACAACAAGTGTAGCAGCTGAAAGCTGCATTTTGTTAAAATTTATATTGGGCCCTAACCACAATTTGCATTTGATTAAGTGGCCATTTTACAATAACTTTATTTACTTGTTGCGATTCAATTGAAAATGCAATTTATTAAAGCAATGTACATAGCTACTAAATTTACAGTCAGAAATAAAAATACTCACACAATTTTTGTGGATTTGCTGTTCTATTCAAAGTGTTTGGGTGAGATTAAGAAAAAAGTCTGACCTTCAAAAAAGTATGCTAGGGACTGATATCTGTGTACCTATCGGAGTGATATGCAGTGTATTACTAAACTATATTCTGTCGAATTTCTCAGTCCTAGAAGATTATTGGCTGTGATACCGAAGAGGATCCAAACTTTGACCGTCTTTCATCCCCAATTCATATGACAAAAGGCCTTAGCACATCTTTTAAGCTTAAGGCCTATTATCTACTTTAGCATTGGCTTTGGCGTTGGCGTTGCTTTGACAAAACGCGCGTTAAAAGTAGTATGCTTGCTACAATGAATGCTTGGCAGCGAATGTTTTGCCTACTAAATTAACATACTAATGACGGATGAATTAATATTTCGTATCAATAATTGCATGAAAACGATGTTTCTTGTCCGCATTTGATTAAAACGTAAAAATATTTCACATAAGTATGTAATTAATTTATTTGCAACAGCTGACGACCGACACACTCGAAAAGTTGAGAGTTGGCCATCTATCGGCCTTGTCGCCACAAATCGGAGGAGAAGCTTGACCAAACACTTGCATACGTGTAAGTGCCAATCTATTATTATTATTATTATTATTATACTGGGTACGCCCTCTGTGTTCAAGGACTACTATAAGATACAAGTAAAGAAGTGTAAATTCGTTGAAACCCAACGGTAAATACTCTCGCACGTATTATATACAGTTTTTTCACCATTATGAAAACTAAAAACGCATTTCTCTATATACCTTTAAACTGTTACAAACAACCGTTATGTGAACAAAATTATAACAAAATTATAATACCATTGAGCAAAAGTGCGCTCCGATAAAAATATACCACAAAAATAAGTAATTTTCCCACCATGCGCCACTTCTCAAATTTTTGGTGCTGAAAATCACCATTTACCTACATATCACGCACCGTCTTCAAAAGAGTCACAACTCAAATTAATATGTTCGTAAGAAAATGCGAAAAACTATTTCGTAGCACATGCTACACATATGGACAAGGGCAACTTTAGATTATAATTTTTTAACAAATTACAACAAAAATTTGCTCCAGCTTTTGCTGAAAGGTAAATAAAAGCTCTGTGTAAATTTTTAACACATAATTTCAAGAATTCCACATTTTGTGTTTGGACTCTTTTGAAGACGGTGTGCGATATGTCACTTGTTGTTAGAACTGTGAGTTTGATTTTCTCCAGTTAATGTTATAACAAATGGAAAAGACGGCGACAAAATACAAATGTAATGTGAATAACACTACAAGCCACGGTTGCCACATGTATGGAAATTTCCCTACATGTCGGAATTTTTAGCTATAAAAATGCGTACGTAGGGAAAATAGGGAAGATATTTTATATATCTTGAAATGTGAATAAATAGTTATATGCATGATTCGGTCATTTTTGCAAGACGAATGTGTTGACTGCTTCTCGTATAAATATTCAGAATCTATTTTTAAATTTATGGTAACTTAAAACGTATATGAATATCAATAATAATAGATTGGGGCTTACTTTTAGTTTTTGGTCGGGATTCTCCTCCGATTTGGGGCGAACGCCTTGATGTTGTCTTACAAAAGGGAGGGACCTACAGTTTTACGCCGACTCCGAATGGCCATTGTTTTTTATGAGAAGCTGTTTTTCACAGCAGAAATACAGTCGGAGGTTAGCCATTGCCCGCCGAGCGACGACCGCTATTAGAAAAAACTTGTTTTGTTTTTTTATTGTTAGGTTGAATCGGGCTTGAACCCAAGCCGTGCAGAGTGGTAGCGTGCACTGCTAACCACTACACCACAGCGGCCGCCAACGTATAGTATCATCAATAAAATTTCTGCATTTATGCTTTTTTCTTTTGATGTTTTTTTTTTTAGAAATAAATTTGTTTATGTTTTCTTTGAACACTAATAAACACACAGTGTGATTTATTTAAATTAAAAAGTTATATATTTAAAACAAAAGCGTATTTTTATTCAATCTATGTAATTGGTTTTATTTTTCTTATTCTTGCTGAAAGCTTATAAAACCGCCTCCTGTAAATGCTTTAATTTCAAAATTTTTTTGTTTGGGCGTAGAGAAAATTAGGAACTTTTTAGGTGGTTTAGGTTTGAGGGATGTTCGAAAAAACATGTGGCATCACTGCTACAAGCAGATACAAAAATCGCACAGATATACTATGTATGTACATATGTATGTGTGTGTAAAAAATGTGTGCAATTTGTGGTTAGTGGGTGGCCTAGCTGTGCCAACAAATTGGCGAAATAAGTGGTCTAACACGCTGATAGGACAGATTTCTCCGATGATTTAATGAACTCGCACTTAACGTGTCCGTGGCTGTATAGGTGGAGATGGAATGAGAATTATTTTTTTTTCTGTGGCGCTGGTTAGCATCACTTATGATGGGGCCAGCTAAAAGTGTCAGTGAGTTTGGCTACGTGGGAAGTTCTTACACATATGCACACAGAATTTGGCGTCATTTTGGTCTATGTGAGCTGACAAATGTCTTACCCGGAATATGGACCCACTTTCTTAAGTTGACCACATTGCTCATTTGACCACAGTGTACTCCACTGTGTTTCCGTTTGGTGTCCCATTCACAGCTTTTGTCCCGCCATATCAGCTTTAAGTATTCCTGATACTGTGGCCGATATGGTCTTGTGCCTAGCGCTACATGAGCTGTGGGCCTGCCAGACGCAGTCGAGTGTTGGTGCTATTTGGAGTTGATATTTTGTCGCGTTCATTTCCTGCCACAGCCACCACTACCATCCCGGTCGCTTAGCACTTTTTACGTGCACGCCAGCGGAACATACCGATGAGTGTGTCGCAAGTTGTATGCGTTCGCCCCCTCACTCGCAGTGCTCGTATGCATATTCTAGTCGTTTTCGTATGTCGTAAACGCCCAGTAGAAATCGATTGTATGCATTCCTGAAGGATGGTTGCTATCTGAGTGAATTAGTGTGAACAATTCATGCGTAGTCATGAATTTCCACGAATAAATTCAAATTCGAGCGAATTGCAAGCGAATGTACGTTGTCGTTGTTTTAAGTACATTTCTTGATAAATTTGAAGTGGAATCTTTGTAATATTTTCAGTCTTGTACACAAATTTTAGTGAACGGACGTGTTGTGCGATACTATTTTCAGCACAAACGGGCTTTTACAAGATATGCATTTGCATATGTAAGTGCCTACTTGTTTGTATGTCCCCGTATATTAAAATGTATCAGAAAGGTAGCATTTACATATGGGGATCTTGTAAGCATGCTTTAATAATGTTCCATTAATACATTTTTGTATGTTTGAAACATTAATACAGCCATATGCATACAGCAGTAGTACAAGTACGCATACGCTCTGAGAAACCACGCGTATTAAATGGGAAACGAAGGTTCATTTATACTGGCATGTATGCACAGCAGCAAGCTCATGCCACCAACAGCGATGTTGTATGCTTAAGATTTCTACTGGGCGGTGAGCCAAGCACATTAAGCACATTAACAGCGCTGCGCATTAACCCGGCGCGCGGCATATACTTAGCCAAAAAAGTTTCCTGGTCACGTTGGCTAATGATTCGTGGAAGTTTTAGACGTGCCGGCGCATGGACGTCCAATTACTCTATGGAATTCTCTGGCTGGCAGGCAGCCCATTAGCAAACTAGCTGGATATACTGGCTTCGTCAACTCGGACGCGAGCTCACCAGGAGAATGTTTTACAATTGTACGTATGTTACCGAGTTCATACTGACTGGCTCTGTTATTCTCTTCTAACGAGTTAAGCAACCAGACCTTATTACACAAAGGTGGCGTATTGCGCGCCGCATGCATCACAATGTTTTTACTTCTGATGAAATTTATAGTCACCAGCTGCAGATGACCGCCATGTCCCGCACCTAATTCCATTTCGAGCAGAAAATTACCATATACGCCGTTGAACCATATAATAGTTCGGATGATAGCATTTGCAATTTCATTATGCATCGTCAGCGTCGTTGCCTGTGTTAATGGTTGTCCTTGTTGTTGTTTTGATGCTATCTTACCGAAAAAGATGATGGCGTTGGTCACGACAATGCAATCTCATAATTCCGTAAGAGTGGAGGTGATCTAGGGCATTGTTTTTCACTGCATATCTCTTGAAGAGTGCGTGGTAGAATATTAGAGCTTGGTACGGAGATCTCATAGAGAAAAATTGGGATTATTTGAAAAGGAGGCGTGGCACCTCCCATACAAACCGAATCTTTCACACTGCATATCTCTGGAACATTTGTTCATGGTAGAGTACGGGAACTTGGTAGAGAGATATATGAATTAAATCTCATGCACGCGGAGAAAAATTGGGCTGCTTGAAAAGTCGCGTGGGGAATACAAACGTACCGGATGTTACATATAATTCTTCAGCCGGTGGGCTTTTGAGTGAAATCCTCGCAAAGGGGTGTACGGATTTTTACGAAATTTTTTGTGTGTTTGAGCGGGTCTCTGGATGGTTTAGCTTCAAAATTGAATCCGCCAGTTGGCGCTGCAGTTGAATTATTACTAAAAATCGTATTTATGATCCGATTTGCCTAATATTTAAAACATGTATTGGTAACGGAAAGAGAAATACTATTGCAAAAAAGTTCTGCTGGGTGGCCCTGCAGTCGAGTTATTACTAAAGATCGCCAAGTGAGAAAAGGCGCCGTGAATATCAGAATAAATCGACCTGTTGCACCATTGAGTATATCGAACTCCCGTGTGCTACGATTGGCCTAATGCAGGCGATTTTCCAATATTAATATGCATTCAAACTTTTAAGTTATTTCGTCTGAAATAAGTATATGTATATTGCATTTCTGTAAAACAATGATACGCGCTCATTTTGAAAATGCCACCAACTATACTATAAAGCCGCCACGGAGTGAAGAGGAACAAGTTCTCCAAATTTATTTCGTTTTGCGATTAACTGTGCTATGAAATGCTGCATAATTAGAGAATTTAAAGAACTTCCTCCCGGACCATAATCTCAGAAGATGAATGTGCCAATGAAAATCGTAAACGTCAATTGTTGGTGAAAATGTTGAACGAAAAAGTTTCAATGAGAAAAAATAAATTTTGGGCGGGAAGAAGTTCGCCGGGTCTTCTAGTCGGTATATACATACATACATTTGCAAATGTATATAGCAGCAGTTGTCAAAGTGGGATCAACATCAGTCAATGCGACAATTTTTGGAATGGACGCGAAGTCGTTTTCATGAAAATATCGTAGATTTCTTTATGAGCATTAATGCTTGTGCAGTGGAAAATTATTCGCCCACTTATTTTACAGCTAACTAAGCAAACAAAGTATCTACTTAATCTTCTTTGTTGATGTCGTAGTTTGATGAGATTTGGCATCATTTTATTTCTCATTAGCAAGCATCGCTGGAGCTTCATTTGTCAACAAGAGTACTTCCGCTTTAATATCCATGTCGCGTATCGCGAAAAATTTGTCTAGCCTCCCAACAAAAAGTTAATAATTTTGGAACTCTATAAATGTGCAAGACATTTATTTTATTAATAACGTAAATTCTATATCAGTGCTACATGTTTATGTAAGTGTAGCTGACCTTTACTTTTTTCACAAAAAAAAACAAAAAAAAAACAAAAATTATGATTAGTCAAATACAATTTATTTTTATACGCACGAGTGAGCCTTAATTAGCATTATTCGGACTTTAGATGGATGCGTCTTTATTAGAGCAACAGAAGCCGAGTCAACAAATTTTAGAATTTTTTACTGTCTGTCTCTCAGTATGTTTGTACGCGCATCACTCGAAAATGAATGCATAGAATTATATGCAGTTTTCATCTATGCATTGCTAGATGTCTAATTTGAAATATAGAAAGAAAAAAGTTAGTGAGTTGCCACCTGTTTGAAAATTGCAGTTTAAGTAAATTGATAAGATAAAGTAAATATTGCAATATGGCTGTCAATTAAAAATGGTTTAAGAAGGCCTACAGGCGAACATATTTTTGCGAAAATTTTCCATCTGTTTGAAAATTTTAATTCAATTTTATTGATAAGTTAAATTGAATATAGCATTTTGGGTATCCAACTGAAGAGGCTTAGGAAAGTTTACTGCCAAACGTTCTTCTGAGAAGGGTTGCCACCCGTTTGAAAAATTGTGTTCAATTAAAATGATGAAATAAGTGAAATATTACAATATCAAACAACACAAAGTTTCTCCTATGTTTCTTAACTGATTCGAATGGTTGTTGCTTTGTTGGAAAGGTGTTTGGTAGGAGGAGTGCAGAAAGTTTACACTTTTTCGATAGCTGGCGCAGGGGTGGAGCTACGCTAAAAAATCGGATTTATGGTCCGATTCTCTTCAAACTCAGCTTCTCAAATATAGCACTTTGAATTTTTGTTTATTCTAACACCTTATACAAATATTTACTGAAGAAGCTTGTGTTCTAAATTTGAAGCATCTAGATGATTAATTTTTACTACCCAGACCCCGCGGAATGGTAGTGCGCACTGCTAACCACTACACTACAGCGGCCGCGGAATTAGTGGAAGTATAATAAAGTTAATAGATGCAAATGACAGAAAATGTAGGGAAGCCTAAACGAGTTCAAATAATTTAAAGAATATCTTCTTCTTATCGTTTGGATTTGAGAGACCAGTTCGTGGAACAAAAACATGATACATTCTTCTGTTAATATGAACCATTTATGTACTACCAAACTGAAATCCCAAGTGTTCTGCACCAAAAGCTTTTAGAATAAATAGCTCCTTTTATAGGTATGTATGTATGTATGTATACTATTTGCTTCGACCACTTTCTTTTTGGAAGATTTTTTATTTTGCGTTTCTCATTTTATTAGCGTTTCTTCTAAAAGTACTTGAATTCAAGGCGTTTCTTATTAATTTGATTACACCTTAATTTTGTTGTTCTGCCGCATACATACATATGTGCATACATTTGCCACCATAGGCAACATAAGCTTTCGTATGCAGCACTCATATTTTAAATATATTCCCGGCATTTCATTTTACTTAATGAATCCATTTAACCTCCCTCCGCCCACCCACTACATACATCCGTCTTCAGTTACACTGAGAGAGAGCATCACGAAATACGTGACTCATGATGTATGTATATCAGCGGATTAATGCATGTCGATAGGTAATACAGAATACCGGATATAAGGTCGAACACATATTTAAGGAGTTGCGATTCAATGTTGACACTGCTGCCGTACGTACACAGCCATCAATCGTTGTGCATGAAAGGGCGCCCAGCAGAGAAAAAATGCCACAACAACAGCGACTGTTGATTGTTGTGCGGAAATGATGAAAAATGTTGGCAAATGGTGTGATATGCAAAAAACTTAGAAGGAAAAAATAAAACAAGGAAACAGAAAAAACAGAGAGGAAGACAATTGCAATCCAAATCGATCAAAACTTTTTGCCTTTTTTCTCAGATTTCCAGCACGATTAACACTAATTTCAGCACCACTCAAAATGAAAAATGTCAGAAATGGCGTAGTCATCTCGCCTCCACATTTCATTAAACTATTTGCCGTGTAATCGCTTTGAATCCCACTTATCTCCTATAGACGCTTTAAGTTTTATACCAGGGCAATAACTTTTTTGATTGCCCGGCTAATAGCTTTAACCTTCCTGTGTCATTCTTGGTACGGTTGTACCCATTTGGATTTGTAAAATGAATTTTTGATATTATTCATGCATCTACAGTGCTGAATTTTCGCAATGCCTCATGTCTACATTTAAGAATGATTTAGTGGAATTTCGTATGTGTTTGCCTAACTCGTATATCGACGGGAGTGGCGAAGGCATTTCTGTACCTTCGTTGGCATTGTTGTTACATATCAGTATGCAGGAAAAATATTTTCATGGAAGTGGCAGGAATTTTTCGGTACTTAATATGTACTTAGTATTGTAATATTTAAAACTAGTAATTTGAAAATCGACATATGTAGTTTATTCTACAATGCATAGATATAGAAAAATATTTTTATATCTCAAATACATGTAATGGACCATGGTTACAGTTTAAAATACCAGTCTAATGCCCATTGGCCACAGAGGGGTTAAAAACGGGTGTTCCAAATGTGCATATAGATGTTGAAATGAAATAAAACAAGCTGTGTGTGAGGTACCACGGCTTCGGTGGCATGCATCCGAGCAGTGCACGGACTTCAAAAAAAATATTATTGCTGGTAAACTTTACATACAAAAAATGGTAGAAATTGGTTAATTTTTTTTAAGACACAATATTAGATAGTTTTTAGTCATACAGCATAAAACATGACGAATTCAGGTAGTGTTACCAGAAGTGCCAAAATGATGTATTTGATGTAATTCTTACTAGCCCTGTATTAATTTAGTAGGGAACGTTTGAAACTTTCATATTATCAGGAATAAGGGCTTTTTCCTCGCTCACTTTTTTAAAAATACAATAGGCAAAAAAAAGGCAAATATCTTAAAAAAGACAATAAAGGCAACATAAAATGTGTGTATCTGGAATCGAAGAATGCTAAATCATTGACATTTTTAACCCTTAATTAGGTGGATAAAGAAAATCACACAACTAGTCGCTTGCGGTTCCGAGTGAGCCCAATAAAAGTGTTGAAAAGAGAGTTTCAGAAAAAAAAACGAAGTATGTATTATCAAAAATATTAAAGTACTCTATTATCGTTAACGTAAGCAAATTAAAACATAATTTCGAAAAGAAATAAAAAATAAAAATAAATAAAAACTTAAGTCCGCCAAAAAATTCATCGAGCAAACAATTCCTGATAAGCGCACTCTTATATTTAATAAATGTATTCATGCTAATTCACTAAAACACAAATTACTCATACCCAAATCTTCAATATTTATTTTGACACAAAAATTTAATGTCACTCAAAAACTTCGTATTCATAAGAATTTCATGAATTTTGCTTTACGCATCACGCGAAGTTGTCGCGAGTTCCTTTTATATAAATTGTTTGCTATTTATTGGTGATTGTTTGCCCAACAACCCCACTCTCGTAACGCACGCTCATTCAGCTGTAGCGTGATAAGGCAACTTTTGCAAAAATCAACAATCTCTAACCACATTTTCATATAATGCCACAGGTGTGCGCATTTGCATTTTTATTGTTCATATATTGTACGTAAGTATCTATGTAAGTAGGTTACACGCCTGCTTGAGGAATTAGGCTTTGTCGCATGCGAGTTGGCGCCTAAAAGCACACGCAATGCATTCCCAAGTCTTCTACACAAACGCCAAACACTAGACTACAGTGAGTAGGGTCAACCGTAACACACCTCCAAAAAGTATGTATGTATGTATATGTCTGGGAGACAATGGCTTCGGCGGCGAGCGTCTGCTGTTTAATATGACATTAATCGACTTGAACGGGTGTGTTGTCTTTGACGCCAAAACAAAATTATGTAAATATTTATATAGGCATATTCGAGAGGGAAAAAGGGGCAGCTTAAAGACATGTAAGGGATAACGAGTTTTGGGTCGGGGTGGCTGTTTGACTTGTTGAATGAGATTTGCTTTGTTTGCTCGAACGAAATTTGTTTGCTGTGCCCTGAAAGTTAGTTGTTGTAAAGCTATGCGTGTGATGGGATTTGTAAATATTAGGGCTGTGCGATTAATTGATTACTCAAAATTTTAATTAATCATAAAGTAAATAACTCAATTATTCGATTAATTGGAAATTATGATTACTCAAAAGTTCAGTTACTCGAGTAATCAAGATTTTTGATTAACCAAAAACAAAAATATTTGAGTAATTTGCTTTATGATTAATCAACATTTCGAGTAAAATGAGTAATCAACATTTCAACTCTTTACATATGTATAAAGTAGTTAAAGTTCCTTGATACTTTGAAAACAACGTTTCTGTTTTCAAAAATTAAAACAAAAAATTTTTTTCATATACAGAATGTAAAAAAAGAAAATAAGCATTTTCCAAAGCAAACTCTATTAACGAGCAAAATTATTTTTTTGAGTAATCATATTTCAAGTAACTCGATTAATCATCGTTTTGAGTAATCGAAATCTTGATTACTCGAGTAATTGATTAACCAAATAACTGATTAACCAACTTGCTCGAGTAATCGAATAATCGCACAGCCCTAGTAAATATGTTTAATATAAATAATAAAGTGAAAATTATGTAACTCAAACGCTGACTATCTCCGTTTAATAATTGTCAAATTTTTGTATTGCCTCGAGCGTAAGTTTGTAAAAGATACGTAATGGGGCAAGTGTGCCATGGCGTATGATGAATATAAAAAATTGGACAAAACATGCAACTTTCAAATTACGCAATTACACAAAATAGAGCTTCTACTGAAAATTTTCCAAATGGTAATTAATATCCATGATAGTTAAATACCCACAAGTATTTTGCTCCAACTCATCACATTTATTTGCAGCGTTTAAAATAAAAATAAGCGAAATCGGCCCAATTGTATATAGCCCTGCCTGACGTGATAATTTTCTCCGCGATAAGGCTAGTAGCCATTTCTAGTAGATTTTGGATCGCTTAGTCAAAATACAAAACATGTATATTTGAGTTTTAAGACAACAGGGCAAATAGCAAATTCGGCTACAAATGGCTAATTTTTTTTTGCAAAGCGGCTAACAAATCGGCTGCCGGCTAAACCAAAATTTCTCCGGCTGTTTGCTATCGCAGCCAGCTTAATCTAGCCGGAAAATGTCTAAAATGGTAACACTGAACACATTCCACGCAGAATTCATTTTCACGCAAAAATTGCAAAACATCTTTCTCAGATCCTGAATTTTGATATTTGCACCTCATTATGCACAGAGCCATATCTTTATCGCTACTGAGTCTGCATTAGTCAAATTCACCATTATAAAACGTGACGATTTTCTTCAAATCTACTATCTCACCAAGAATGAACTTTTCGAAAGTATTATAAAATGTTTTCGATTCAGTATCAAATCTACTTGTCAGGGAGCAAATAACTTTGTCGAAAATTTCATAATATACCTGCCGAAAATACTTTTGAGGTGTGGTTAATACAGGATTTTCAATTGGACTTATTTTTCTACACCGACTACAAATGGTAGACAAACAAAGAAAAAATTTACTGATATATAAGCATTTGCAGGGCAAAGGTAATCATCTTGCCACTACATTTTTAAACTAAAAATTACTTTAAGTCGAATTTTTTTGTAATCAACTGTTTATAAATCATTGAACTTGCCGTTCACGAGATGCCGCCCTGTTCGGGCACAACGGAGAATTGCATAGCCTGTGGCAGGCCAAGCAGCAGCGCCGTCGCCCAAATGGCGAAGATGAACTTAGTGGCGCACGATAGCTTGGACATGGTGTGCAATTAGGCGATAAAAGCGGAAAAAAATCACTTCACAAAATTGACTGGAGCAAAAAAAAAATATTTAATATAAAAATATAAGTATATGTGTATATACATATGTTGGTACATACACAAGTGGGTGTGTGTGTTACAAATAAATTAAAAATCTTCAAAGCGTAACGTGTCCCAAAAATTGGCAGTCATATCGCAATAATTAATCGTTTAAGTTGTCAGTTAAAGTTTAAGAGTGCAAACGAAGGTAAAAAAATGCAGAAAAAGTAAATACTCAGCTAAAATTAAAAGATAATTTTATTGTTGTGTTATTGTCTGCCTCTTCTTCTACCTTTCGTTGCGCTTGCTTACTATTCACTTCAGAAAAAAAAGCCCAAGTCAATTAACGAGAAACTCATTGACATTATTGTAGAAACGCATTAAAATAAAGCGAAATGAAAGTGTCAGCTCTGAAACTTTTCGCACGAAACACATCCCACATTACAAAAACAAATTTATTTCGTCTCGCACTCACCGAAATTGATGATATGTTGTATGTATCGTTCAAGGGTAAACGCTAAAATTATCAATACCGATGCATTTACCCGCGCCGTCCATTTCCGCTGCAGCGTATGTAGTGCATATTTTTAGACGCAATATTTAACTTCTTCCAGCGGGGCGACATCTAGAGTCATCTAATTGTATGTCTTTGATATGACACGTATGACGAGGTTAATATCTAGACTAGGTTGATATCTAGACTTTGCCATAAATAGCTTTGCTTTGTTTATAGTAAAAATGGTGGTCTGGACATACAACATTGTAAGTTGATAAAAGCGTTGTAAAAAAAATAAACAAAGGGTCGTAGGAAGACAGGAGCATGGTATATTCGGCTGACTTCCAGAACGTCAATTGCTTTGTATACGTACAAAGTATAATGTTCCATAACGCCGAACTACAAAATACTGACAATGTATACATTTCCAAAATGCATCCGAAAAGTTATCGAAACGCATCGCTAGAGCAATCAGCGCATCACAAACCAAGTTGATGCTTCGTTGGCTATTGATTACCATTTGTGTTTAAATATGTAAAATTCAGAAAATTTTTTCATTGCTATATTGAATATTTAAAATATGCAACGCATATGGTTGCAATGTGTTGCAACTCTGCATATATAAACAGTTTGAATATCGGAGTATAACAGTATCCAAACATTGTATTGAAACGTTTTGGAAGACAGCCTTCTTTTCATTCGAGTCGAAAAAATTACTCATACGCCCAGTTACTCACTAATTTTACTACGTTCAAAAAATAACTCATACTGAGCACAATTTCAGGCACCATTTGTCAACACAAGAAGCGACCCAAGCAAACTTTCCATTGCCATTTGCGAAAAGATTTTCAAAGGTATCAGGTGAAGTGTTGTTTGTTTTTCTCTTTAAATGTTCTCAAAGTCAATAAGCTTAGTAAAGAAGCTGACTGACAAAACATATTTTTTTTTTTCATTTTAGCAAATAATAATAAAAATAATAATAATTGCATATTTTCACAGTTTTTGATGGAATCGAAATTTGATGGAAATTTTTAATTCATTCCTGTGAAGCGTCTTAAAATAAGAGGAACATATTTGTACATATTTATTAATGTACATACAAGTGATGGCATATGCAAGCATATTTTGATGTTTTTGTAAGCATGGGTTTGCAAGCTTTACGATGCTGAGTGAAAAGTATTGGTTTATTGGTGTTGTATGCTCGCAAATATGTATATTTGCAAATACGTTAGTAGGGCAGGTGTGTTTCCTAGAAAATTATACACCAACGTATTTGTAAATATATATATGTAAGTATTTATGCACATATATGTACCTATTAGGGTGAGCCAACATAACTAAGCCTTAAAATTACTAAAGTTTTGATAGGGAAATGAAGTGCAGCTTCGTTATTTGTCATGTCAAGAGTGCTCAAGCCTTGCCTAGGAAGATAAATAAACCCTCAAATTAGTTTCAGTAAAGCATAAAATCTAAATATTGTATTCAAATGGCTAATCTTTTTTTATACATATTTATATGTGACACAAATCCCTTATAATAACTTTGTTGAAGAGCTTTTTGTCAAGTTCCTTTGATATTATAATATTTTCTCAAATTTTGGCCTTTGCCTTTGACAAAATTTACGTAAATCGCAGACAATCAAATCCCTGTTATTCGATATTTTTTTTTTAGCAGAGTGAGTTTTGCGAAGCAAATGTTTTTTTATATGTTTTTGCTTTAAATTTATTTACAAATATTTGTTATGCTTTTTAGCTCAACATTGTTAGCATTATTTTTTTAGTACTATGTGTATACTAAGCACATTAATCATAAGAAGATTTGCCGCTAGGATCTTTTGCGTAGTACTCGTAACATTTTTTTTTTTTTTTTGAGAGACAAATGTTTCCTTTTGATTGAATGCGTAGGCAGTAAACGCCCAAAATTACTTTGAGGGATTAGAAACAACTTAGGTACATACATATTTATGTAAATACTTAGTACCTGCTCACATATGGGCGTATGTAAACATATATATTTTGCTTTGATTTACGATATTTATTTGCATAAAATTCTGCGACTGACATTTATACATTTGCAAAACTTTTGGTAAATATTTACTTATTCACAAAAATAAGTGTCGAAATTAAGTTGTTTTTTTTTCTATAGAATTCAGGCATCATTGACAGTTAGTAGATATTTATGTAAATTATTATATATGAATTTGCGGGTAGTAGACCAAAAAGTTAGCAGCATTTGCAGGCTTTCAGAAATCACATAAAATACCATTTTGATTGATGACTTGGGGGGTGTACAAGAAGAATACTTTCTGCTTTGCAAGCTTGAAATATTTATATTTCCTTCATCCTGATATAAAAAAAAATTTGAAATATTTTATGCTTTGTGGAATATTTGGCATTTTTTGGGCGTCTGCTATAAGAGCTCTTTTTTTTTTTTGTTTGAGTAGTTGAGAAATTTCTTGCAAAATTTTAGTGATAAATATGTTTTGCTTTTCATGCAGAGATATGTACATATGTATAGTAAATATATGCAAGTATGATTTTCGTAACTGTTGTCCGTCTAGATAAGTATGTTTCGTCAATAATTGTGTATCTCCTATGTATATAAGTATGTATTCCATTTGCTATTTGTAGTGTTTACTTACGAACATTTTTCATAGACTTTGTTTTATTCAATTTAACCATTTTTGGTTCATTAGTATTTCATAAATTGCAGCACTTCTGGAATTTATAGGCTTAGCTATGCTTTTACTTTTTATAGCTTTTCTTGACTTCATCGCCGGTGAATTTTTATAGAAGTATATTTTACTAATGAAGGAAAATCTAAGAGGCAACAAAAAGTATTACTGAACTGGAATGTTGCCTGGCCAAACGAATGGATAGTAGACCACATACCTTTTGTGGCTAATAAATTCCATTACTTTTTTGCTTAGAAAGGCAATATAAGTAAGTAAATGTGTAAATTATGGCACCAGTTACAAGTTAAGAGAAATAAAGAGAAAGAACATTGAAAGTAGATAAAATCGTTGTAAAGTAGCTTGATTTTACAACCATTCTTTTAGTGTAAATCGTATCAAAATAGTGGTTTATGGACAATAGGGCGGGTCGAAAAATGCTACATATTTGATACGAAAATTGTATAGGCCTTGAAAGGTGCTATTTTACACCCTTGTTCTAGAAAATAAATCCTCGATTTCTGCGACAATATTTTCAGTCTGCGGAATAAACTTGATAATTTTAAAATAAGTAAGAGCGGGAATACCAATTTTTCAAATTTTTTCAATGCCTTATGTAAATCAACATGAATGAAGAGAGTTGCACGNCCTCTTTGAGGTAAAATTTTCGAGTGACGAAAGCTGAACTAGAAACACAAAATTTATGATATCAATTTCGTGACGAAATTATACGCATTTTTTAACTGCCTTTCAAACGTACGGAAAATCATTTTTTATAAATTCGGAACGTTACGAATTTCCGTTTACTGCTAGAAACACAATTAAAACAAGTAAGAAAGTCTAAGTTCGGGCGGAGCCGAACATTAAATACCCAGCGCAAGTATTAAATATATGTTTTTTCACCCTTCCGAAACCTTCCGCTAGATGGTAAGCCGAGGTGTATCAATTTTGAGTAAATTAGCATCCTTCAATTTCGAAATATTGAAGTTTCA
>NW_016160332.1:19851-37721 GCF_001687245.7 Rhagoletis zephyria
AATTTTGCTGCCTTTTCTCCCATGAGGCGGTTTCTTAGAGGCTCTTATATAAGGCATGTGGCGCTCCCAAATATTTGCGAGCCAGATCTGTAAATTTGTCATATCTTAGTTTAGCTTTTCACCAATCGAGAGGATTTTCACCGAGATAAGCTTGTTTTTCTTTAAGATAGGCCTTGAAATGAGCTTTAATTTCACATTTTTCAATGTCTCCAGATTCTAAATGCGAGCATTCGCTTTCCCTGGAGGAATCTAAAATTATTTCTAGGTTGTTATACGATTTTTAGCAGTACTTGTTGAAGGCCCATCAATTTGCTTGATATACTACTTAACCGTTTAGCGCCTGAAGCTAAAAGCCGCACGCTGGTTAGACAGACTTAGAGCCATTTCAACAATATTAGAGTGGACTCTCTACTTATGTAAACATTCGCAGTCACAAAACATTCGTATCATTTGATGCGAAAATAAAAAAATAAGCGTGTATTTTTTCTCTTTTTCGCTTCGACTTTCAAACTTAAAAATACCTTTGTTCACAGACTGTCGCCTCTTTTCTTTTTCCAATTCATGAGTGCTATTTGTAAACTAATCTCTATCAAAACTCACCTGACAGCAGCACCAACAAATCGGAAACAGCCAAGTTGAATAAATAGATATTGGTCTTTCTGCATAAATTTATTTCGTCATATAACGATCCATGTGGTAAGGCTGCCGCCCTGTATGCCCGCGTCAACACGGACATGGAGAGCTGTTGCGGTGGCAGCTCCCATATTTGATTCAGTCGCACTGTATTTAACAGATACTACATCAGATTTTCCGTTGAGATACTGAGCGTTAGTGACATATGCTGCTCGAATGCATCACTCTGTGGCTACTATTGATATGCCACCAGCGACTATCAATCAAAGGTAAAACGCGTCGAATTGGCGTAGTATGCACGCTTGAGTGATGAGGATATCCTCATCCAGCAGCAGGATTTTGTCGGCTTTTGCAGTCTCGGCTAATGCACCAGCGGCGATGGCTTCTGTCGCCAATTGTGGGCGCATAAGTGCGTGGGAAAACAACTGGTGTAGTTAGAGGCGCACATGTCTGTATATGTCCGCGCATGTGCCGACAAGGTTGTTTTAAATTTCATTTTTGTTAGCGTCTTCGGAAATGGTGCAGGAATATTTAGCAGTAAAAATAAGGGAAAAATAACTCAATATGTATATGTATGTACATATGTAGATACGTATTTGGCCTTTGGTTTGAGTTGATTAGGGTACATAAAATACGCCATGGGATTAACAACAAAAATGTAATTGATGAAGCTCGTTAGACTCGTAATTCTCTATGCAAATGTTGCAAACAGTGTTGCCAGTTTAGCCGTTTCCCGGCCGGACTCAGCCGGTTGTGATAACAAACAGCCAGAGAAATTTCGGTGTAGCCGGCATTTGGCCGATTTGTTGCCGGTTTGTATTAAATTTAGTTGAAACAGTTTAGCCGTTTTTTTTTGCCAATTTAGCCGGTTGGTCCAAAAAAAAATCAGGCAACACTGGTTGTAAATTAACATATGAAGCTACTATGTGTTTTATCGCACATGTTAGGTTATAAGCGTATATTTTTTTTTTTTTAATTTACCGCGACAAAAAAGAACAAATATCAAAAAAAAATAACAAAAAATTACCACCTCAGCTTTAGGTGTAATTTAAAGCGCCTGTCTTTTTGCTGTTTTCCACCTACGTCAAGCAGTCAATTGGAAAGGAATTTATGTGTTTGCTTTGTTGCTGATCCTGTCACTTTTCCAGCGCGAACAAGTATATTTTAAATTTTGTAGAAGGACTGAAATGGCAAAGCTGCGCGTGGAAAATAAATGAAACGCTTGAACGGAGGCTAACTCACACAAATCGAAAAACGGAAAATTGAGCAAATTCAAGCTGTGGTACGAGTACACACATGTTGCTTTTGGTTAAAAATTGAAACATTTATAAAGACAGGCATAAAAGGAAAGCACAAAAGGGAGTAAGCCTGCAGTGAAAAGCCGAACCAGTCAGTAAAAATACTAGTTCATTAACTAGTATGTGCTAAGGCGATGGCCTACCAGTTCGACAATTCCTATATAAAACTATATCTTAAATAGCACATGATAACCATATGGCCATTAGGTGACTATACCTTCGTTTTTTTTAACAAATTATAACAAAAATTTGCTCCAGCTTGTGCTGACAGATAAATAAAAGCTCTGTGTACATTTTTAGCTCATAATTTCACAAAAGCCAAGTTTTTGAGTTATGTCTCTTTTGAAGACGGTTTACGATATTTGTGCTTGTATTAAGGTACAATAAGCAATAGCAGACACGTGTGTACAAGGCTGCTATGATATTTTTTTTTTTAATGCCAACTGATGCTATTTTAGTCAAAACAATTATTTAATTTGGTTGATTAGGTGAAAGAATAAAATTTCCATAGAAAAGGTTTTGTCAATATTGTTTTTAAACGAGTTTTTAACGCGAAAAAACTGCATTTTATGTCGAATATACTTTTTATTTTGACTCAGCGCCACATAGCGGTTCCATTTTTTTTCAAATGAATGTGGCAGGCATCAATTCCCAGAGAACTTCAATTAAAGTTTTCAATTTAAAAGTTTTCAGTATTATCTGAGGCTTCTCTTTGACATGCCGATAAATAAATCGCAAAGCCAAGCATTTAAAGGCGACTGGACTTCAGCTTGAAAATCCAAGCGCTACAGCCACGGTCAGTTAAATATGGAATGCTCACGAGTCGGATGTCCGAATAAGGAGTACAGGGTAGGCACTAGAAGTGTTACCAATTAGAAATGCTATCCTTGGACCAGTGCTGCCAAAACATCGATGGTTTTTGATATTTTTATAGACAACCATTGATAATTTCTATGATGTATTAGGGTGACCCGTTAAATGGAAAAGGGGTACTCAAACATTACTCTATTTACACATTTTTAATTGAACGGATTTAAAAGCCAAAAAATACAACTTTTAATTTATTTTTAAACTAAGTATTAGAAAATTTAAAATAAAATAAAGTTTATGTAAGAAAGTTCAAAATAAAACAGGAATATCGCTAGCTTAGCGTGAAAAGTTGCTAAGTCCACTTTTTATGAAAACTCATATTTTAATATAGAAAGCAAGTACTTGTTTTATTTTTTCAAAAATTGTTCCGAAGTTATGGCTAATTAAAAATTCCACGCCTATGAGATGTGCCACGCCCCTTTTTACAAACTCACTGAGGTATACCTCACTATAACAACTTATGTATGTACCATAGATATGTCTGCGTACCGAATTTCATGCTTATGTGAGTTATGGTTCCAAAGTTATAGGTGATAAAAAATTCCACATCTTTGGGATGTGCCACGCCCCCTTTTACAGACTCATTTATATATATATCTTACTAAAAGCACCTACCGTACATATACCTTCATACCAATTTCAAGTCATGTGACTTACGGTTCCGCAGTTATAGCTAAGCAAATATTTCAAGCCTACGGGAGGTTCCACGCCCCCTTTCCCAATTCCGGCCATTTTTTCGCATGAGTAAAGAAGTAATTTCATTTATCCCGACACCAAGTTTCAGTACTCTACCACAAATATTTTAAGAGATATACAACATGAAAATTTTAGTTAGTATGGGAGGTGCCACGCCCCCTTTTCCGATTTATCTCTATGCCTATAACCTCACCGGGGTAAAAAGAAATAAGTGTGCAAAGTTTCGTGCGATTCCGTGTCGCGGTTCAAAAGCTAAGGTAAGGTAAGGTATAAGGTAATAAACAAACAGACATTCACACTTATATATATAGATGAATGGAAAATTTCAAAAGGTATACCGATAATCCGACAAAACCAAAATAA
This sequence comes from Rhagoletis zephyria, assembly GCF_001687245.7. NCBI lineage: Eukaryota > Metazoa > Arthropoda > Insecta > Diptera > Tephritidae > Rhagoletis > Rhagoletis zephyria. The sequence continues at coordinate 23,712 of NW_016160332.1, forward strand.
TATGAAGTGTTTTAATAAAGATCGAATCCTTATACGCATGGAGTTTTGCTTTGCTATAAACGCGCAACATGTTGTATGCAAAGATTTGCGATTTACTTGAAGAAAATGACACAAATTAGTTTTTTTTCCTCTCCTGCAAAATTAATAAAATGGACTGAGCAACTTCGCACTCGAAGCTAGCGATATTCATTTGTACTAATAGAAAAATTTCCCGACCACAATTTTATTTTCAGAGCTTAACGCGAACGGAAAAGGAACTTTATATTTATGAGCTTCAAAAACCCGTCATTGTCTCTTTAATGCATGCAGAATGGCAAATTTGTTTAAGCCATGAATATTCCTAATCAATAATCATCCATTACATTTACAGCTATTTGTGAAATATGGAATTAAACAATGCAACTGTGTTCCGAATAAGTAAAATGAATGCAGTAGCAGCCATGTTTTATTTTAAAAATAGATTTATCAGCCTCAACGTAATTCGCTTTAACTTCGCTCAGTATAAAATGTAAATCCGCTAAATTAAGCCTACGCAATATAATTAGGAAAATTAATTTGACGAGAAGGACAGTTCAAGTGGGGACACATCCTTTCAACAGTTATTCAATTCAACCACTTTACCAATATTTTAATCTCTTTACAGCCCTGCTGGCGGCTTAACCGACATCTGACTGGCTACACCGCATGACTATTGGCATTTCTCTAAACAAATAAGCATTGTCTCTTTTTACCTTTAGAAATTTCTTTAAAACTTCGTGAAATTATTGCGCGCTCCACATAAGTAATCTATGTTCATTTCGCATTGTGTGACAGCGAAATGTTAAAATACGAATAATACGAAAATTCCAAACAATAAACCCAAATACCCAGGTTCTATTTATTAGAACTTTTCACCGCACTGCGTCGAGCACAAACAATTGCAATTAGCCTTAATAGCCGAGGTACGGAATGTCAAGCGGCATAGAATGAGCACTAAGCCGTAGGAGCTTTGCTGGACAATTAAACATACATACATACATATATATTTGCATGAAACCCCCGAGTGAGTATATGTGGCTTGCTTCTAAGCCTAAACAGGTATTTCACTGTTTTGTCATTTTGCTGACAACGAAATTCGTTAAACTACCCAGCACAAAATCGGTAATCGCTCCTAGTGCAAACGTGTTCTAGAACGCATGGCCTTGTAATGCCTTCTAATTTTTTCGCTTCTTTTAGGCATTGTCGGTAATGAATAGTAGAACGTCCTACAATTTTTTTTTTAGACTATAGTACAATCTATAGTTTTGCAGCTCTATTAGCTGCTATTTCGGAGATCACCACATCCCCTCATCAGACTTGTTCAACTGGGAATGGATCCAATGACACCAGCTGACTATAAGCCAGTAATGGTCTGATTATGGCAACATAACGTAACTTACGGTTCTCTCTTAAAAATTCTGTTAAATTCTGTGCTTATAATTGAACAGCCGAAACTTAACATAACTTAGTGCCACGTTTCATTTTGATTATCTATGTTCTATGTTTAACTTTTTAGGTGTGCTCGACCTTAAGTTATTTGTTTTTTTGTTATTTATGGCCTTATAACAATTATATTGTTCTTATATAACTTCTATCAAAATGTAAATTGTTGTTTTTTCCGTAAAAATTTTCATTAAAAACGGCCTCAAGCTCAATAAAATTGTTGATTATTAAATTTGTAATTACAACCTGTATTTTCTCTTGTCTTCTCTGGATTCTATTTATCCATGCATTCTGGATTCGCGCCTTTGTAAGCCATTCTCAATTCGTTTCTCTTTAATCCGCAATGTAAAGTGTTCTCTCTTGGTTCGAGGGTAATACTGCCTGACTGGTAAGGGCTTACAGCCAATGATATTCCCATGTTAAAGTAATGACTTCTTGAAGCGAAAGGGTAAGCGATTCCCATTGCCTAGTTCGATTCCATTTTAATTTCTGTTGTTATCGGTTTTTTTTTGCTGGGTACTTACGTATGGAATGAACTCCACACAGACAAGCAAATAAAAGTGTAAACGCGTAAAATTAGTGTGGAAATGTAAGTTTGTTAATTTCACTGTTTGAAAATTTAATTAAGACGCCTCAGTGTAAGCATGTGAGCCTACTCGCTCATACTTATGCATGGTGACATTTGTAAATGCTTACCTGACACATATCAATGCATTTTTATGCTCGCATAAGCATAAGAACCGGCTGCGCTGTGTATATTCCTCTTTGAAAGTGGGCATTCAATTAAACGGCATATAAAAACTTGTTGGCTTAGGTGCCATTGTTTGAACCTTTTGGAGTAATTCTATCTGCCCTTCCACCACTAGCAGCAATGTTCACATTCCTTGTCAAGTTAAATTAAGTTTAATACAAAGCAACCTGAGCATTCTCTTAGCTCCACTTCAACGTTTTACTTACACACCAGTAGAAATGACTCTTTGATATGAAAATAGGAAAGGCAAAAATTAGCGTTTGTTTTGTTGCTTTGCTGTGCGTTTTTGCGAAGCGACGTCATAACGGTGAAACTCTAGCACTATGTTTGAATTGAATTGAATTGGAGTCAATGACTACCTGTGCAATCTGGAGTTTTCGTTCATGCAGCCAAATAGAGGGGGCTAAATCGGATCAATCTAACAATGCATATATTAATAAGCTAACATAAACCGTTAGTTAGGCACCGTAAGTTTGGCGATTCTGACATTGGAATGGTGCTTTTCTGTAGATGAAGAGAATTTTTATGGTTTCCCAATTGGTTAAAAATTACGGTCAAAATCGTAGTTTTAAAATTTCTGTTCAATTTTAGTTGTTTTCACATTTTTTGTAATAAAGATGAAGACAAAGAAAGAAACTATGAAGGCCAAATTGGTGATGAACACGAAAATTAAGCAATGAGATTACAAAACATACATAAGTAACAATTAAGGTAACTTAAAGGGTATGAAAATTCATTGAAATTTTTCGATAAGAATCGTAATACATGTTCGTTCAAATATTGGAGGTTAGGCCAAACCCAATACTATCTCTGCAATGTAAATCATTATTGACTGTTGCTAGAGTGCTATCATAAGTGCCACTAATATACCTCGAAATTGTTTTTGGGTGTGGAATTTATGTATGAACATTGGCATGCGGTGCATATTTCGCGCCGATGAATATTAGAAATTCCAAAGTTTCCTGTAGACTGGTATTTCCTATTATTTGATTTAACGAACAGCAATTTCCTCTTACCCATTGTGTTAATATTTTTCATTTTTCATTGAATTTCAACTCTTAAACTCACTTGCTGTTGAGTGAATCAAGACCACGTACCAAGCCGAGGCAAAGCAAACATCGACAATTGCAATGTGTTACATTCTGTGCAAAGACAATCGAGTCAGCTTGTGCAGATGTTTAGTAGGTATGTACATATGCGCATAAGGGTGGTTCAAAAATGTATGAGAAAAGGTAAAGTCGGAATTTTAATTCTCTCACCCCCTGAAATTGTTCTATACCGAACAAAATTCTACCCCTGTTATACCCGCTCAAAATTTTCCATGGTTCCGTTTTTTCTCAGTGTATGTATTTTTCACTATGTTCCATGGAGCCCTGACTTGGAACCCATTGGCATTTTATATTTCAACAAGTAATTTTTAGCAAAAAAAAAATGACCGGATCTAAACTATGTAGATTACTATCGTACCACCTCTGAGACACTAGCTTTCCGATGCAAAAAGAATTTTCGAAATCGGTTGACGTGGTCCAAAGTTATGCGGTAACATACATAAAAAAATAAAATACAAATTTTCCGACGAACTGATAACCTCCTCCTTTTTTGAAAGTCGGTTAAAAATACATAATTTATTACAATAAAAGCTCTAATGAATGTCGTATTAACTTCATACTAATTATTATTATATTTTTTTTTCAATTCCTTCAATGTTTTCTTACATATTCATTGCTCTAATGAGGCGTATATGCAACCTCCGCTGTAAACAATTAACAGTTGGTTACGCCCTGGAGCAAAGCAAGTGCAATTTATGGCATACATACACACACGCGTATGCATTCAACAGACATGAATTTAGCCAATTATTTGGCAACAATAAACAAATTTAATGAAGCATGCAAACAAAATTTGGTGCTCAGCTGCACACTAGCATTCCAGCATTTAAGTATGTACAGTGGCGGATTTACCGTAAAGGCAGCATAGGCAGATATGCCTGGGGCGGCAAAATTTGAAATGAAATTGAATTTTTTTTTTTCAAGTTAGCTGCACTGAAAGTAGATTTTGTGTCTCTACATTTTAAGACATATATTTGAGATTCAATTACGCAATCAGAAAATAGGAGAACACTCTTTGTTAGGTATTTTTGATATTATTTAAATGATAATATTTAAAAATACTAATTTAGTATTTTTAAGATTATAACTTATCAAGTGAAAAAAGTTTGTTGATGTTGACTTTCTTTAAACGCTGAAAACCTTTACTCAAGGCAAATGCCACTTTTTCATCTTAAGTTGTATTAAAAGTATAGTAAATAACATAAGTTTGAATATCGCTAATCGTTCCAAAAGCGATACTTTTACCTCAACATATTTTTCTTATCGGAAAAAGAGCGGCAAATTCTGAATTGCATAGGGGTGACAAATATTCAAATCCGCCACTGAGTATGTACGACTGGATACATCATTCACACACAGAATCACGGTTAGTAATATCAAATTGTTATGGCTTTTAAGTTATGCAGAAGTTTAAATACGAGTACATACATACATACATGTGTAAATAAGCGGTGTGCCATATTCACCAATTTGCTTACGATCTAACACACTGCATTTTAGAAAGGATACTTCTGCTTAAGTCTCTTTCTTCTTTCATTGTTTTCGTAAGAATCGTCAAAGGCACTTAATTTTTATTTTCAAATAAACAACAACGAAGTTTGCAAGCCTTAGAGGGTCAAGATGGTGGGGAGCAATATATTTCAGTTGATGGCAACTAATATTTAGATATATGTACATATATACATCAAATGAAACAACTAACTAAAGATACGATGACCAATCTCAACTTTAATAAAGAGCATCACACACTGATCACAAGTGCGCTCGGGTATTAAAATAATAGGACCTGGTGTCAAAATTTGTTTATGAAAAAGAATTAAGTAGTACGATTGATATTGGAAAAAAATCCATATAGAAAATATATGGTCACCACAGGTATGATCAATGACCACTTAATTCAATTTGCTTTTAAAAAGAAGCCGATGTTCACTAAACTGAATGGATATTTTATATTAGCTGCGTAAGTTCGTTGCAGTTTTCCTCGAAATTTTTTGGGCCTTAATGGTCAACACCCGAGTACTTGGAGAATTCATTTCAGTTTTCTGATCTAACGCGAATCTAATTTAATTCAATGGTCTACTGCTCAACTGATCTGCACAGTTCTCCTGAGACTTGCAGTCATATAGCAAGTTTCCTATAATAGTATGCATAAGATTCCTTAAAAACCTGACCAGACCTTTGACCATTCCACAAGAATTTTTCTACTTTTGTTTATAACGATGGAATTTGGCTGTATAACGTAAATAAAGCCAACGACTATCGTATGAATATAATGGTAACTGATTTTTCAACAACCAGGTCAGCCAGATGATAGACTTTAGCTTCATTTTTCAACATTTCGGATATCAAGGCATTGTATTTGCAAGGAAGTAGCGTTGAAAATCAAATTGAATTCCTCACTTCTTTCCGTTTTCAGTTTCATACTGTCGTTTTAAACGCTCATTCTTCTAAGAAATCCATTGACTACTCCAAATCCGGAGCTTATTTATACAATAACCGAAAACATAGACAGTAGACTTTAAAAATTTAATTTAATTTAATGTAAATATAAGTCCATGCGATTTGAAATATATTAAATTAAAATAAATTTTTACCTCCCCCTCACTACATTTGCAATTAAATTAATGCGAGCTATCCTGTGTAATCGTAGTACTATATTCAAATCTATAAAAATATGTATATTTGTATGTTTTTCAGTATATGCGATTGGGGTACAAATTTAATAGGATTAGCGGAGCATTGTTTGCCTAATACAACGTCGGCAGGAAGGTTTGTATGTGAATTAGGCTGGATCACGAAAAAATTTACTTTCTTCGGAAATATCTTATAAATCGATTTCTAATGGTGATATATTCAAAAGGTATTTTTGCATACATTAATATGTACTATGTGTATGAAACCTATATAGTACTCTAAATTCCTTTTCAATTAAATTACTCCCTTCGACCACAAAACTTGATTACATTGTTATACTTATATTTTAGTAGCCATTAAATTAAAAAATTTTGGAAATGTTGCAGATGCATAGCTCTCAAAAATACTTTTTCATGTGTTGCATTTTTTATATTGTGTCTTTTAGAGCTGATTTTTTAAGATGCCGAAGTTCTCTCAAATCCCTGCAAGTAGGTATTCAAAGTACATTGGTGGTTGGTTGGTCTCACAAACTTTTTTATTCCAAATAGAGCCGAACCCGGGCTAATGAGTTTAAATCTTTATTTAAACGCACATATCCTATGTGCCTTTCCATATGTACATACATAGATACGTATGTATGTATGTTCCATTTAACTTTGTGAATATAAATTCGCCAATAGCGCACTCAGTTAATATGCGCCCGTCATGGGTATTCCACAGCACGAGCTGGTAACCGCCCGAATTAATGACCACAGCCCACAGCAGCAGCAGGGGAAGCAGCAATGACAATAGGATGACATTCAAATGAACGCAATGGTGTTTTCAGATTTACATGCATGTATAGACACGCACATACCTACATATATACATCCATAAATTAAATGCTTCTGCACATGTGCTCGTGCTACTACACTTACAGGAAATAATAGAGCAGACAACTACGGTTTTCTGCGCTTGAGGCGCACCCAAAAATTCAATTTAACTCGGGCATACATTTTGGCGCCATTGTTAAGAGTTTCAGGTAGTATTTTGTCCATTCATTCAGCATCCATGCCCCCATCTGCATTCTGTAACAAATCACAAATGCCAATACACTTACACATACTACATTCAAATGTATACGAGTGACCTACATGTATGCTTTTGTTGGAAAATGCAAACATATGAACTAAGAAGTCACGGATGCTCTATCCTTTGGTCGCATTACCGACTTCATATTTCATATTCATATATTTGCGTTTTCCTTAAAAAAAAATGTTCCTCCATTTTAGACGGAGTAGGCGGGTGGTCTAGGACACCCTGTATACCGTAGCATTATCAAAAAATTAACAATGGTTCCTTTTCTGGGAAACATGACTTTTTAGCTTCAACTATGGTGAAAAGCAGCTCATGAAAATTTAGTGTATAAATGTTAATATTTTCACGCCTCGCTTAGAAGCTTTTAGTTTCCACCTCAAGTACTTATAATTACTCGTCCTGCAATCCGTGTGCATATTTTGAGGTCTTATAACATGTTTTCGAGTTTACTGAGCTAGTTAGTTTTCTTGAGTGGACCCTCGAATTTTGAGATATATTACGAGAAAATCTTAAATAAATTAGAAATACTTCAAAACAGGGTTTTTGAAAGTTGATTATTTAAAACAAAAACAAAAATTTCTGATTTCTCCTGATTAAAGATATTTGTAGCCAGATAGATACATCTGTAAAATGCGTGGAAAAAATTGGAGTTTCTGTTTTATTAAGAAAATATTTCGGTATTATTTGAGAGGGCAATTCTACGAGTTGGACATATTCAAGTAATGTGTGTAGCTGTTAATTAGCCTTCTCTATTCTAATCTCACCTGTATTTTTCTGAATTTGGGTCATGGGAAAACGTAGCGGTCGAATCATTAAAAAAATACTAGTTCAGAATGCTTAGCGAGCTCAAAATTACAAAATAACACCTCAAGAGTTCTCGTAGAGGCCGAAGATACTCAGCGACGACTCCTCTTGATTGAATAAATTTGGTTATAAATGTCATCTAACTTCAACTTTTAAAGCACACTTTTCGACGCTTTCTCGATTTGATTTTATTTTTCTCTCATAATATCTCAAAATATAAGGTCGAATCGAAAAAATAACTTGCCCAATATTTTCAGTTAGTGGCCGTCCCTCAGCAGCCATGGCAAACCTCCGTGTATATTTCTGTCTTGTAAAAGCTTCTCATAAAATCCATTTGTCGTCTGGAGGGAGCTTAAAAATGTAGGTCTCTCTATTTGTGTAACAACGTTAAGACGCACACACAAATTGTAGGAAAAGCTCGCACGAAAGTTTTTCGTAAAAAAAGTCCTATTAAAAACTGAAAATTTAGAAGTTTCAAAAGTCTTCGATTTCGATTCTGCATCAGTACATCAAAACTCCAAATGTTGAATCCAATGTGGAGGAGATTTATTTGGAAAAGTCGTCGAGAATCGTTTTATTCTTGAGATATGTACATATGTAAAGCATTACATGCCACGATCCTCTGTAGCGCACGTCACTGAGAGTAAATTATCCCCAAGCCCGTTGAACGTGAATATTATTCACCTACTATTCATTTGAAACATTGCAGCAGAGCGTATTAGAAAGGCCCATACGCACTTTTTGCTGAACAGAACTCTACAGAATCCTACGTCTATATGTATGTATATATATGCGAATTTTTCTCTTCATACATATGTAGTTAGTATAGCCCCCTCCTTTTTTCCTTCTTTGCTTAATGTTGATATATTTTCCAATTTAACAACGGATTTAGTGGTGCCACCTACGCTTTCTGCTTTCCATTCACTTCTATAAAAATAAGTATTGAATACTTGCACTGCAATGCAGTTCCGAGGCTGAAGTGCAATGTAATAAAATCCTTTTTAACAGCTGCTACGCAATATGTAGCCATCCTATACATAATTTTCAATTGCTGCATTGAGGGGCATATGTACAGTAACGAAAATGTAAGTAGGGAAGAGACATTTTAGCTAAAATTGGCTATTTTTCTTTGCTTAAAAATGCTTATTAATTTTTTATATATTTAAAAAAAACATGTAAATCAAAAACTCGAACTTTTTAGAAAATTTATAAAAATTAGACAAATTTTAACAAATGTTCATTAAAACTTGTTAGTCATAATTTTTTGAGTTTTTTAATATGCAGTTTTGTAGCGCATTAAATTTTATTATAATGATGTACAAATTTGAAGTACCTAGGACTTACTCTTGATATTTGGCTATATATTTTGTTCACGCACTTTCATCCTTACAAATCATCTAACGGAACTGCTTACTCAGAACGTTGCTACGTTTTTTTTTTAGATAATGAGCTACACTTTCATGAAAATAAAAATAAAAATTAAATAAACGAAAGGGAAGTAGCCAAAAAAATGCTAAAAAGTATATTCCCTATTTATATTCTCGCCACTGTAGTTACTTATGTATGAACATAAGCATGTATGTGTTTTTGCATTGTCAAGAGTTTTTGTTTTTTAAGACTCCATTCTATATACGCGTGAATTCTTTCCTATCACAAGGTTTTATTTGCCAATTTACTATACATTTCTGTCTTTAGAATGTGTCAACACCCTTTGCCTTTGGTACACAAATTCCATTTAAAGCAAATTTTATTTTTACACAAATACATACTGCATGTAAATGCATGTGAATGCAATTTAATACTATTTGTTTAAAGCCAACAATGTACAATCAGATCAAGTACTTGACTTAGAAAGGTTAGGATTATTATTTGCTGCATTGTACACTACATCAAAGTGCAATATACTCGTACTCGTATGTTATAAAATATTTAAATATCTCTTGAATATGCTTTCGGTGCAAATTTTATTATTTTAATGCAGGATTAACCGACACTTTACATTCCTAATTTTAAAGCACATTTTACCTAAAAAAATAAATTAGTGCAAAACAAATAGTTATTTAAAACTAAAATTAAGTATTTTTTATTTACAAATTGTATGCGTGCTTTTTTAATTACAGTATTTAAAGAATAGGCACTATACTATACTTCATAGAACTAACTCAAAACTAACCACAAAAAGACAGTTGAAAGCATTGATTTGGGTTAGATGAAGAACCAGTACCGTCCCTTTTCAGGCTAGCTCAGCGCAAGTTTTGAACCAGTTTGGTTTGCTGCAGGGTTCAAATATACAGAAACTCACAAGTTTCATATTACTGAGAAAATGCATTTGCTTCCACAATTTTTAAAGATTATTTTTTTAGAGAATTGAGTGCATAGGAAAGCTCCTATACTCCTAGCATTAAAGAGAATGTTAAACATTTCTTTGGAATTCATTTTAAACCACTGAAGCCTTCATTTACCAGTTAAGTTTTTAGGCATTTGTATGGTAACTTTACAATGAATGTTTGAAAAAATACAATAAGAATTTATTCACGAATTTTCTTGTTAACTTCTGATTTGTATAAAAGTGCATTTTGTTTGTACATACATCCAACTATGCAGGCTAGACTTAGCTAACCGCTCATTTTATTACATTCTTAAAACAAAGTTTATATGTAGGTACATACATAAGTACAACATGATATACGATGTATTCTTCGCTGCCTTCGTTTGTCGTTGCATTGCTCGAATTTAAAACTAAAGAAAAATTTGTTCAATGTCTCACGTCGAAGGTAGAAGTTCGCCATCATCATTCATTTTAAGTTTCTTACGCTACTAGAAGTATACGTATATAATTCTTACCACTGACGGTAACGGTAACGGTAAATCGGTCTGCTTTTATCTACATTCAAATACATACTTTTTCACAAATGTATATTTTTATTCGTCCACAACTCGTTGTGGTTTCTTTGCCTAAGTTGGACATTTATCAAGTTGAAAGAATATTTACAACTGCATATACATAACTTACATACATAAATAAAGTGGAATAAATATATGTATGTAAGTACTTACATGGTTTCTTTCCTAGATGTTCCGTTTCTCAGCATTTCTTCTTACTGATAGTGTAGGTATTTTCTAGGCTTTTTAACGACATATAATTTAATACGGATAAGATCTACAAGTTTTTCGTAATAGAAAGTACTCGGTTCCGCCATGAATTTTTGTCGACAATAACACAAATTTATAAAAATACAAAAACTGTCCGATCTGCGACATTTGAATACGAATTTTAAGGTAAAAATTGCATTTTTAATTTTTGAAAAGCGAAAATACATTAATTATTTAAAAGACGCAATAAAAATTTTTGTTTTACCAGTTGCTTACGAGAAAAGTTCTAATATTCAGTAATCCGAAACAAATTTAAGCGAAAAAGATGTATTTGAATAGAAGAAACATGCAAAAACGTGAATATTTAATCTCGTATAACACGAAAAAAATTGGTGTAGAAAAATCCTTTCCGGTTCCCGAGCTTGAAGTTAAGAAAAACCCGATTAAACCGGTTTTATTTTACCTAGTTTTCCTACAGAGAAAATGCTTATGTTAGTATGAAGCCATAAATCATGACCATAAGCTACAATAAAACTACTAACAGTAATGAAAGTTTTTATTTAGAAAAGAGCAAAACAAAACAAGTTCAAAGTTTTCTTTAGATCAAAAGTAAACCAAATAAAAATCAGTGAAAAATTCACGTTTTGTCTTTTAACTTTTTTAATATTTTATTGCATTTTTCCTGACATTCTTCAAGTGCTTAGATATGACTACTGCTACTCGCGAAGCCTATAGTTCAATTTNTTTTTTTTTTCAAATATTCTGCAATTTATAATTTAAATTTAAATTGCATAAATTTGTAAGGCAGTGTCACTCGATTGGTACATTTGTACAGATTTTGAAATTTTTATATTGGGCTAGTGGTACAAAATAAAAAAAAATTGGACAAATATTTTTTTTAGTCAAAAGATTGGTACAATACAGTAATCATCTATTGAACAATTTCAAAAAATTATTCTTCGTGATTGGGATAAAGAAAAAACAATTGGGATACGATGCACCAAATTTCAGCAAAAGAAACCCTATCGAGTGACATTGCCTTTACACATGTATTTATACGGATGTTGGTAAAGAATGAACTATAAAAAACTAACCAAAATTAAATAACAACAAAAATTATATTTCGAAGCTTGTCAAAATTTGGTATACTACTGTACATAAATTGACTATGACTACTCGGCCGTGCTATCATAGTAGCACAATGCCACCAATATTTGACATGCAAACAAAATCCGGGCAAGAATTTCAAAATTTCAACCCTGTTTGTGTGAAATATTTTATTTTTAATGAGACTATGTTGAAATAAAAGTGAAAATAAAAAATATTTTGTCAGATTATTTTGTCAATTTATACATCACAACAAACTTCTCGCATTTAGAAATTTTCCAGTAGAAAATGCGAAAAGTTCCGTTAACTTATGCAATTAATAGAACAAAAAAGTTTACATAAATACATATTTATGTATGTTTCTTCTTATACTCACATATCTCTTTATAAGTATATGTATATATCGGCATATAAATATATACATACACTTGTGATCAGCTAATTCAGCCAGCAACATTTTGATAAATTTTGGCTACTTTTCTTTTGTTTGTTTAATGTTTATTATTTTTTCATAAAAGTCTAGCTCATTATATAACAAACACCACATAAATCCAGATTTCAAACTTTTTATTCAGATTTTTTAGGATAATAATGTGCAAGTCTAAGTTGTTAAAAAATCGCGTTGGTTTTCAATAATTTTTTTTTGACTTCATGATGCATTTTTTTTTTATACAAAAAAATTGTGGAATTTATTTTGTATAGAAAAAATTTGTAGTGCAGTCAGAAAAAAAATTATTAAAAGTCAAAGCGATTTTTTGGCAACTTAAGACTTGCACATCATTACATTAGATTTGAATGGGTTATTAAACTGCATACTCAAAAAAATTCTAAAAAATCTGAATAAAAAGAGGAAACTTTAGCTGAAACTTTGCAGATTTTTCAGAATTTTTGCACAAAGTTTGAAATCTGGATTTATGTGGTGTTTGTTATACAACGAGCTAGACTTTTATGGAAAAATAATAAATATTAAATAAACAAAAGAAAAATAGCCAAAATTTATCAAAATTTGAATTTTTGAATTTTGAAAAAACGCCACTCCGCCTTTAAAAGTACTTGTTTTTATCAGGGTGGGCAAAAACTCGGAGTTAGCGAGCGAGTGAACAAACTCCTACTCAATGCCTCGCAGACAACGAGGCGCTCGCAGCTCCTACTCGTAGCAGCAATGAGGCGAGGCACGAGAAGTTTGGCTCGCTCGCCAAACGAGCGAGCACTGCTTGTTNTGCGAGGCGAGTAGCTGTCTGCATACTCACTCTGCTAGGAAAGACGAGTGAGCGACGAGCGAGCGCTCCGAGTGTACTATACAACACATGCATTTTTGTGCATAAAAATGTGGGAATGTATGTCAATAGATTATGTACGGAAGTTTGTTATTAATTGTATGTACATATGCATATATATATGTGAAGTATTATATTAGGGCAGCATTTAAAACAACAAATAAAATTGATTACATACATAAGCATAGATTATGGAATGAATTATTTTTTAGAGTTATATTCATACATGTGTACACACATAACATGCATATTTATATATGTTTGTATGTACGTATTTATGTATATATGCATTTATATATGTATGTACATATGCATGTATTTTGTCTTTACAGAGAAAAGTAAGTAACGAAGATATTATAATCGTTTGTGCCGCAGAAACAAAAAACAAGTAAGCACTTGCTAACACCCCCAAAATAGTTTTCTACTTGTAGCAGTTATGTGTATACCTGAATGACATATAGTCCTTGGTGAAAAAATTTATTTGTGGCCTGTTGTTCAAGGACATGTGTACATATGTATGTATGTATGGATATGTATTTGCGTAAACAAAAAATAGAGACCGGTTCGTATACAACTTTGGCGTTGCGTTGGCGTCGAATTTCAAAGCAGCCGTCCGCATATCTAAAATTTGGCAACGCTAAGGCCAATACAAAGCAGAAAGATCGCTGCGTCGGTCGCCAGCTGTTGCAAATAAATA
>NW_016160332.1:37870-38451 GCF_001687245.7 Rhagoletis zephyria
ACGCGAAATTTCTATGTGGACCAGCCTTAATTATCAAATAGTAGTTTGTATTATCCTACATACATATATATGTATGGGGCTAAACCAGGAATCTTCATTTGAAAATGCTGATGTGCTACTTATTTATGAAATGAAAGACAAAATAATGATTTTTATAAATATTATGTTCTCATTTATACATATGTAACATAGTTACTTAGTCAAATTACTTAGTAATTACTTGTATGTAAGAATACAACAACAAATTATTTATCAGAAGCATTGCCCCTTGCATATTGAAAAAAAGTAATAAAAGCTCTCAAAAAAGCAAAATCGCTACAGCGAAAAGTGTTTGAAAAACCGCATAAATTCAAATCCGCATAAAAAAGAACCGCATAAAAAGAGACCTAAGTGTATAAGTTGAAATTTTATAAGAAATTATTGAACATTAAAAACATTATACCTACATAGATATGTATGCACATATGTGCCTACCTAGTAGATAAAACTGGTCCAAATAGCACGAATCTATTCTTCTGTGCATGAGAATATATACAAACCTATGTGTATATACATATGTATGTATATACATATCTGCATGC
>NW_016160332.1:38722-44822 GCF_001687245.7 Rhagoletis zephyria
AAAAAGTACCATAATAGATGGCATCACGAGACTTACCATCAGTTGAATATACGACTACCAAATTTAACAAGCAAGGCGAATAACCCAGTTATGCATACTTGCACTGCTATACCCATTTTACGTAAAAGTCAAAACCAAACCGAATTATACATGTGAAGTGCTATGCGTTGGGTAACCGCTTACATGCATAGCCCATTTAACAGATTCTTATGTGACAACTCTCAAGCAAAACTAAGTAGGGAATTTATTCGCAAATGAACTCACCAGTTGAAATCAGCTTTCTAAAATTTTGCCGACCAGCTACGAATAGAAGCTAAGGATAACCTTTTCCAAATCGATTTCGATTACTAACATCGTCAATAATTTCGATGCACATACCAATTGTGTGATAGCACACTTGTGCCAGCTCTCTGTGCTGACTCATTAAAGTGAGTTGGAGTTACTGAGTCAGCACACCAAAATTTACAGAGCTACCCACCCTTAATGAGTGCTCATTTGCAAACAGCCTCGCGTGTTGCTCGTGTGTTGCGCTAGCTCAGAGCAAACTAACGAGCGAGCGAGGGGCTAAAATGAGGCAAACACGAACCCTGGTTTTTATTAAAATTTTGAGACTTTGAATGATTTTTTTATATCTTAACTAATTTTGGCGAGAAGGAGGTTTCCGTTGACAAAGATGCCTCATATGTAGTGTGTGCATATATGAAAATACTTAGTCCTATAAATTTGTATGTAATTACATAAACATGTACATACGTACGTAAATGTACAGCCATTAGTGTACAAATGCATACCATTAAAAACTGGTTTTCCAAAAAGCACGCTGTCAACACCTGCATAAAAATATAAATAAGCAAACAAGTTTGTGATTGGTAACTTTTATTTGGTAAACCGAAAACAAAACACTAACTAAAAATAATTGTATGGCATGCAAATTGGCTGTGAAAATCTTGATACGAGGTAGCTTTTATATTTCTATAGTGGAATTCGAGCTTCTGTAGGGATGCATGCTATGACAATCACACACTTGTCCTGTTACACTCACGCATGATACAATGAATACACAGAAGCGCGAATTCCACTTATCTGTTTGGCATATATACATATATATGTACATACACTTAGATATACATATGTTTGTACGTATACAAGCTTTCAACAAAAGTTTTGTGGAGCAGTATTTTCATATCCTTGTTTGACTGCAAATAAAGTTATGAAACTTCATTCAATTTAATAGCCATTCATAAACGATTTCAAGTAAAAAATATACTTGTTTACTTTCAGTCATATTTTGGGTGGTTTTACTAAAATTTTCTGACCTATTAGTTCAACGTCCTTCATCTTAAAGGCCGTATGTCAAAGGAAAATTGGCAGATTCAGCCCTACAATGGCTGCGTTTCTTTAAACATTTTAGATAATTCCATTTCACAGCCAGAATAAACAGAATGCATTTGAAATATACGTTAGCATATCATCAGGAACGTTCTAAAGAATAAGTAAACAAAAAAGTTTTTCCAAACGTTCGGAATGAAAAAAGAAATGCAGCCAATGTTTGGTCAGTAAGATCGAGAGCGAGAGAGATTCCATCCCGACAGAAATCTTGGTAAAGCCACACAAGCCATTTGCGCCTGTCGATGACTTTTTGGTCGAACATAGGACCTTAACTCCAAATTAATAGAAAGGCTATTCGAACTGAAGTCTCTTCGTATAAAACAGGTGGCCACTCGCTTGGAAATATTTTTGTAATAAAGATTTGTTTAATATATTCTACATATATAAATGCTTAAATCTAAAGTAATCAAAAAGTCTTTAAACTTTCGAGTTTACTAGATCAATATTTGAGAGCTTAAAATGAAAGTGTGAAAGTAATTTATAAATTAACGACAATTTACGTTTCTTTCATCTACTCGAGCGAAGAATATTTCACGTTTACCGCCAAAATTTGTAAATTAGCCTTTAGTACATCAAGTTGTTGCAAGGAAATGGAATTAAGTATAAATATGTACATTATGAAATTCGAAACGGTCAAATTCATTTCCATCATTAAGCCCCAGAACCGAGTGGGTGTAGCGGAAATTTTCCATGCCACCTTGTTAACTTAAGAAAGAGTTGAGAGGGGATATGAGAGTTGCTTAAATATTCAACAACAAAACGGCAATCGCCAAAATAACGGTGAGCTGATAAGCTACACTTTTAAGTAAGTGGGCGTAAAGTCTTAATAACGAAAGCAAGCATTGGGTAGGCTGAAAGTGGCAATTAAAATTAATTTGCATTACTAAATACATAATTTATGGAAGCTCAAAACAAACGTATCGACGATAATAACAAAGTCTGCATAGAGAAGAGCAAAAAAGCGGAAAATATGGCGTGTAACTGCAAATAAATGAGCAAATCTCCGGAACTGTGCGATTTACTATTCAAACAAGTAATTTATAATCAATTTTGTTTTTTAAGACAAGCTCTTATCAGTGGTTGATGAAAAAATTATTAAATTAACATTTTTGAGTAAATATTTAAAAACTCGTTAGCTGTACTGCCTGAAGATCAGAAAGCCCTTTACATACATACATATAAATTCCTGGCCGTATTTCAAAAATTGTTTATGTATTTAGCATTTTCAACTAACTTTATTTAGAATGTTTTGTGCCGATCACGCCTCAAGCCAATCAATTAAAGAATAATATTTTTTTAACATCATTTAAGTTTTAGACTTTATTATTTTAAAACGATTTTTTTTTTTAATTTAGTTAAATTTTTAGAATCCTTTTTTATTTATTTATTCTTTTTGTAATTTAATTGGTTTAACTTTTGCTATTTGTTTTTTTCAATTTTCAGTTTTTATTCTTAAAAAAACAAATAGTATAGTTTTTCAGTCCATTTAATTTTTAAAAACTTACTTTTCGTTTTTTTTTTTCTATTTTAAATTAATTTTGTTTCTATCTTAATTTAATTTAATCTTCTTTTAATTTTTAGATGTTATTGTTTTAAAAATGAAAATATGTATGAATTTTTTAAATTTCATTTAGTTTTGAATATTTTAATTTATTATTTTTTAATCTTATTTTAATTTATTTTTTTAAAATTTAATGCTCTTTTATTTTTTAGATTTTGTTTTCAAAATGATATTTTTTAATTTTGTTTAATATTTCAGTTTCTACTATTTTCTTCCTTTTTTATTTATTTTTTCCAATTTGACTTAAAGATTTTATGTTAAAAAAATATATATTGGTCATTCCATACAATATTTACACCTCAATATTTTTTTTGGGGTGAAATATATATTTTTTACATTATTTAAATTCCCGAAATATTTAACTCACGGAGAACTATACTTTTTTAATTGTTTGCAGTTATTAAACTATTTGTCGGAGAAAACCAATTAAGGTATCAAAATGTGCGTAGTTACCTCGGCTCTCCACGAGAGTGTCACATAGTTTAAAATAACAAAAATGTTTGCATAAAAAATCGGATTTCTTATTTTATTTATTTATTTTTTTATTAACTTCATCATGCTAGATTTTTATTATTTTCAACCTGAATAGTTGTCAAACTTTATAGAGTAAGCTGTAAAAATCTCAGAATAGAAACACCAAAACTGTAGAAGTTACCTGCGTACATAAAGCTTATACTAAAGTGATTAAAGCCAACTGGTAGCCAGCTGTGCGTCTGGACGACTTCGTTCTCAACGTAACTTGTACGTGTATAATATATCGCTTGAATGCACAACGACATCGAATTGCTTTTTTGCAAGCAGATATTAAGGGTACTTCGTTTATTGAGAATTCAGTGTCTTGAATAAATGAATATGTACTAGATGTTTTCCTCCTTCGCAATGCCACGCTTTAATTGGCAACATATGGCGCTTTGCTATCGACTACCGATATTTGATTTTATGCTGTATTTGGCCAAATATGCCAGCCGCAGAATGGTTGCGGAGCATTATATTATAAGTGTTTCATCACCTACAAACAAACATGCATATCTGCTTTTGGACAGACATATATACATGTTTACACCGAATAACAGTTGAATGCGCACAACGGCTGCATCGCAAAATCTAATTAAATCCATACATTTTGTGTCTTGTGGCAATTTCGAGGCGCGCCTACTTGATACAAAAGCCAACTGTGACATAAGTACATACATATGTATATATACTACCAGACCAGCCCACAAAAAAAAACGCGTAATCGAAGTAAGCGATTCCTCTTCCGCTTCTAGATGGCATTACTTTAACATGGCGGTAATGACTTGCAGACGACTTTGCATTCCCGGTAATGGATGAAGAAGAGAAAGACAATTAAGATATTCTAAAGCGCCGATGGACACCGGCCTATCGCGGTCAAAGCTCTTTCAAGCGTTGTATACATTTAGTATAGAAAGCTTGAAAGAGCTTTGCCCTCGGGCTAGCTGATGCCCACCACAGTTCTAAAGTAATAACTTCTAGAATACGTTTCCAGATTTTTAAATAGAAACTTGTAAAGAAAACCAACTTCCGATTGCGTCTGCATGACTCCCGCACGACTGTACAACTCACATTAAGTTGGTTCTGTCATAGATAATTAAAAGTAAGGTATTTATCGAAATATCGCCAAAAAGCTAACAATAAGTTGGTTAGTTTTAACAACTAATAATTTTTCACGACAGGGTACTCTTGGTGCTGTCGCTGTGGTTTTATTGAATATGTATTGTTGTTCTTGCTGCAGTTGTTAGCAAGATGATAGTGTTGGTTGGAAGCTTTGCATACCATTGACCAAACTGACCAAAAGCTTAAGTGATTTAAACGCACTTCTGTTGTGTTTGTACTTTTCCAACCGCCACGGTACTCCGGTGATAAATCACAGTGGCCGCAGCTCATTTCTGGTTTGCTTTTAATGGTAATTTTCAATTTCGCTTTCCCAACTGTGGCGTTGTATACGTATATATGTGTGTGTACATATATGATTCAAGGCTGATAGATTTACAAAATAGATTCGCGGAGTTGGAAAAAGCAATTCACACTGAAAGAAGATTTCGTTTAAATCTCTGCCAATTAATTATAATTCAATTCTTCTGAGACACTTCTGTTCTTTCTGGTGAAAATACATTCGAATCGTAGACGTGAAATAACAATGTCCGTAAGCGTTGCTAATTAGATTACTTCTGCCCATCAATTTTCTCATTTTCTTTTTCAATAACATCGTTGAATGGCATTGCTAATTTATGTATGTGTGTGTGTGTATGTACAATTATCACCCCAGCTGATGGGTGAATAGGTAAGTAAGATTAAATTCACAATAAGCGGATGAAATAGGACTGTGAAACTTTCAATTTCGAAAATCCTTAGTTTAGTGTTGTTATAAACTCTATAGGAACGACGCACAGTGTCGCGACACCAACTAGGCTGCGGCCAAAAATGGTAATTTTACCTTAATTCCGATGTATTGAATTTTTAAGAAATTTTATATTCGGCATAAAAATGAATTACTTAAATATTATTGAAAGGTGGCCTCTTTGAGATTCGCAGCATAAAATAAACTGACCGGAAAGAAATGTTATTTTATTAAAATTTAGCATACATATGTTTATATGTCACTGAAAAATATAAAAAATATATGAAGCGCACCTCCACGCATATTCTCATTACACTTAATTCAAATTTAACGTTCCTTTTTATTGCATTCTAAAGTTTTAAGCACCATCATAATTAATTTAATTTTTGCCATTTTTACTAGCACCGTTACACCAGCAGATGGATTATTCAATTAAAAAGTTAGGGTTGATAGGTAGTAAGAACCATAAATTATATTACAAAACTACTCCAAATTCTTTAAAGTGAACCCTGATACTTATTGGATTTTTCCGTAGAATTAGAAATTACATAATCCATGAAATTGTAGTAAAATAAGTGACTAAAAATTGCGATTCTGATAGCGTTTTGCACTTTTTATCATACAAATGTGTTAATTTCTTTTAGATTAAACGCGCAAGATCTTTAACAAAAAATAAATAAAAAAAAAAGGAACAGTCCAGCGCCTTCGTCTTGGTCTGCAGGCTGTATCGGAGATACAGCCGCTATATTTAAACGTAGAATACGTGGTATGGTTAAGAGCATATCCAAGTC
>NW_016160332.1:46038-66393 GCF_001687245.7 Rhagoletis zephyria
TTTCTTTGAAATCGCTTTATTAGTTCTCGTGCAATAAGCGTTTTTGTGAAGCTCTAAAAATTACAACTACAACATTTGAACATAGCCCCCATACCTTAAGGTAAGACGTATTCTACGTCAAAATTAACGCTAGCTCCTATAAATGGTACATGTTACATGATATAAACCGCATAAACCGTCTGCAAAAAAAAAATTATTAAAACTTGCACCTGTCTTGAAGCACTATTAAAAGACATAAGTCTTACTCTGTACTACTACAAATTAATAAATTAAAATTAAATTAAATTAAAAATTAAAGCCAATTTGGTTAAAGCTTGAACCATACTTTTATAAAAAACAACAACAAAAAAATCGAGCCTGTAAAACACTTCAAATATCTAGCAAAAATCAACAGTTTCCATATATGTACATATTTATTTACTATCATTCCGGCAGGCGCAGCGCTTAGATGCCAATTGATTCGGTTTATCTGACTAAGCAAATTAGGTAACTGCTTCCGACTCAACAGTTTCGATGCGATTGGCAATCAAGGTAGTCATCTATTGGCGTAAATGCCTAGCAAACTAGGTAAGCCTCGTAAGCCATCTGCCAAAATTTTTATAGGGAATCGTTTACACAAATTGGGTAAATTTTAGCAACGAATTAAGAGCGTAAAAAATTTAAGCTCTCGAAAATAAGTTGGGAGTATTTACGTATTTATAAAAGTTAATAAACTTTTGATCAATATTAAATCTTTCTGAAAACTTTTAAATTGACGTATTTCATAAGTTTTGTACGTTAATACGAATACGCTCAGTGCTAAGTTGGTATATTTCGTGTCTCTCTGTTATCATTAATTCTTGCCGAATGGAATAGAAAAATGCAACTGCGGAATCATAGATACGTAGTATGTATGAAAGTGTTTATAAATACACAAATATACATACATAGTTGAGAATAATTAATGATTCTTGATTACAGCTCATATTCTATGTATACATAAATGTTAAAAGACAGGCAAGAATCTTACATATCGTGCAAATTAACTCATTAAGAAACTTTTCTAGCATATAAAATTACAGCCAAGATTATCATCACATGAACTTAATCAAATAAGGTAGTGGACCTCCATTTATTCACTACAGTTGATTAGTGCAATCCATTGCCTAAGTTTTCTATAGTCTTTGATCTCAATTACATATGTACATACCAACTAACGCGTTACATACTTACTTGTCCACTTTAACAACACAGGAAATTATTTACAGATGGAATTACATTTGGTCTCCTTTGGTCTAAAATGAAAGTTTGGTTGAAGAAAATTACAAACGAAGTGGGCAATGAAGCACAGAGATTGAAAGGCATGTAAAATCAAAATTGAAAAAAAAATAATAATAACGAGCTGCAACCAACACTATATGCAACTACATTATAGGATGGTTTTTTCGAGAGCAATGTCGAATTCATTCATCCTTTTTTAAATATTTTTTGGATGTGATTATGGTTGCCAAACAAAGTATTACTTAATCTTACTTAATGACAGAAAGCATTCTGTGGAAAATTTTTGTTCAGACCAAGGCATATCAAACAGTTGGTAGCATTAGAGCAAAAACAACATTTACGCGCATTTTGATGTTGCTTCTTGTACCTGAACTTATTCTGATTTTGCTTTTCAATCACTTGTTTTGTATGGGAAAAGGTTGTACATTCAAACAGATTTTGACAAGTTATAATTTTTTGGGAAGAAATTAAAAATATTTGACATTTTATAAACCAAATAATTAAAAAAATCAAATCAGCTGCTCTACTAATGAAACAAAAACGTAAATTTTCCAAACCATCTATAAATAAAACTGTAGGATTGTAAATTTTAATTTTGCATTGCGAATAAAAAAATTTAACTTTTCAATGTAAAACTTTACCCATACGCAATGTGGCAGATTCGCAGCATTAATCGAAAATTACAAGCTTTCTAGAGAAGCATACAGTTTTTTTTTAATTAAGTCCTAGTACAAAGTACACCTTTTTTGAAATTCCTGTTTAAAGGAATAAAATAAAATTTATCTTTCGATTTTTTGTAAATAAAATTTTTAAGATAAAGGAGGACGATGAATAAGCAGCGTTTTCTCATTTGAAACCAACGGTTTTAGCTGTACTTTGCAATCCTGTCGCCACATCAAATTTAGGAAAAGATTTTCTCCAATCAATTTATCAATTTGCATAAAACAAGAAATAAATTAGAAATTATAGCACGCCCTGATATTTTAAGAACTAGAGCTTTCTTGAGAAAAATCCTTCAGGAAGTTACTAAATATGAGATATCGAATCAATTGCTAAAAACTTAACAAGCAATTTACGAAAAATAATGAAAATAAATTTAATTAAAACTAAATATGATGTGTGTGAGTTTATAAGGTATATTTTTGTTAATTTAAGTATAATTTGAAAGTTTTCGCGTAATTATGTTTAGTAAACATAAAAAACCAAAATTTTTTAAAAAATCTCTTCGTTTTCTGAAGGTTACCGTTTTTGGGTCGAAAGTACAGTTTTTTCCTGGAAATTAAAAGTTCTGTTTAAAAATCTGGCAGCACTGCCCATACGCCTTGTGCGACTATGATTACTACATGGCGTATGAGTAACAATCCTTCCGGCTCATATTTCATCACAAAAAAAAACATTACCTACGCATTTTCATTCCTTTATTTATACATACTTCGATCTTCGTTAGTAAATAGCTTGATTTTTTCAAAAAGAACAGGCTTTAATACAAATTGAAAAATTAAAAAAAAAGACAATAGATACCCAAAAATGTTTACGACTCACAGCTAATTTAACGCGTTTTAGCATTTTTGTGCCATTTGAAAACCTGAGACGTTCTCTACAGTGTAGTCACTATTTATTATATATTTATTTGTAGCCATTTTATGCTAATTCACATTGCTGCAATATTTTAACATTGCAATTTAATTTAAAAAAAACAACAGCTATTACTTATTTATTGACATACATTTATATGTATGTACCTACACTAGGCGATAAATGAAAGTTTACACCTTGTTCTAATTTAATATCCACAATTATTTGCCTGAAAAATATTTTGCATTAATTAATTAAGAAAATTTAGTTCATTCTATATTATAAACCATATAAATCAAAGACTCACACTTTATATGAAGTTCAAAAAAATTAAACAAAAAAAAATCATAAAAATTTTAAACTTTTAAGAATTTCTAGAAAATTTTAGAGTATGCAATTTTGTAGCCCATTCAATTTTATCAATGGCCAATATCTGTTTTTATATGGAAGAAAATGCGCAACACCCTCCACAAAAAAAAATCTAAAAATTCAACGGTAATTTCTAGCGACTTGAAACTTGCAGTAAAATAGAATGGGCTGCAAAAGTGCATACTCGAACATTTTCTAGAAATTCTGAGTGAAAAGTCGAAAAGTTTTGTGAAATTTTTTGAATTCCTTTCAGCTTTGTATAAAGTTTGAGTCTTTGATTTATATATTTCGATAAATAATTCATGCAAAAAGTTGTTCATAAAAATAACTGTAACTAGTGTATGTGTATGCAATAAAAAGGAAAAAAGTACAAATATGCATTTCTTTAAATATGCTTGTAAATATGTATTCATATACATATGTACGTAGCTTTATTTAAAGCAAGTCGAAATTTGAAAAAAGCTTCAACAAAACCACTATTGAAATTTTTGACAAACTTTCAAATATTCTGCTGCTGACTGTGTAAAATCACCACGTGTAAGATTTACAATGCAGCAATATCCGTTTATGACATCTATTGAGTTTATTAAACTTTACTTTTAGGCAAAACTTTTTTGACATGCTTTCATTTTATAAATTAAACCACAAACGACGCTATTATTTCGTTATTATGAATGAAACACCAAATACATAAGTATGTACGTACAATAAATTCATATTTGATGAATATGAAATTAAGTTAAATATGTAGGAGAAAAAAACCAATTAACTTTTTTATTGCCAGCGCCACCGTCATGTACATAACTAGCAGTGTTGCCAGGTCTTCGGCATGAGAAAACGTCCCTCTTGGTCTGAAAAAAAAACGTCATTTCCCACCCAAAAACGTCTCATCCAAATGAATGTACAAAAAATTGTTCTTATTAAACTTTTATTGTATACAAAGGTACATATGTACGTAAGGTATATTAAAATGTAATTTTGACAGACCACATTTAAAATTCATTGTAAACTGGTTTGAGATCGTTAATATAAAAATAATTTTATACATACACTTGTGATCAGCTGATTAAGTCATCACCATTTTGATCGATTTTGGCTGTTTCTCTTTTGTTTATTTAATGTTTATTATTTTTTCCATAAAAGCCAAACTCATTATATAATAAACCAAATATAAATCCACATTTCAAACTTTGTGCAAAAATTATAAAAAATCTGCAAAGCTCAAGCTAGATTTTCAAATTTTTATTTAGATTTTTTTGAATTTTTTGAGTACGCAGGTTGATAGCTTATTAATTATTTCAGAGCAATAATGTGCAAGTTTTAAGTTGCTCAAGAATCGGGTTGATTTTTAATAATATTTTTTCTGGTAGACAATTGGTAAGGGGGTTGGTTGTCGAAAATGCTATATTACGTTCTGCTAAGAAGGTAAATCTCCGTATGTAAAACTTCCCATTATTCCTTGCGCATATCGAACACTTTGGGTGAAATTATCAAAAAAACAGCAAAGCTAAGATTTACTTCTTGTAACTTTGTACCGAAAAAAACAGAAAAAGAAAACCACACAAAAGTCTTAGAATAAATGCTAAAAGTTCCCGAATGAATCTAGATAAATTTCTAGAAATTCAGAAAAAAAGTCCAAACCCCACTATAAAAAAAACAACAAAATCCGATTTACACCTGAAAATTCAAAAGTGTTCCCAAAAAAATTCCGAACACTGCCATCATGAACAGTTTTGGAAAACTCCCGAAAAAAATCGAAAGTTTACGTTACTTAAAATTTAATGGATATCACATTACTGGATATTGTGACATCATACAAGCTGAAAATTGCTTTATTTGAGTAGCCTTGGATCGGATCATTTAGGGTACCCAGAAATCTACTTTGTATACCTTAAGCGATAATGAGCTGAAGCGAAATGCCTAGAGGTAGGTAACGATGAGTTTTTTGCGAATGGAACGAAGCTTCATGGAAACTCTCCATCACTATAGGCAAGTCGCAGTATTTTGTAATTAGAACTACATATGTAGATATATCTGTCACGATTGAGAGAAACAGAGATTGCGCCCATCGCGATACCGTTAACCGCTCTTCGTGAATTTCACAGATTCAGTTGTGTACAGGGACCGTAACAGTGACAACTTTTATTAAAAAAATCGCTCTTTGAAAATGACATTTTGACTTTTAGTTAATTACTAATTAAATAACCGCTATTTATTAAATAACCTGCAAATAACAGTTATGTTTGATTTTTAAATTGCATGTCTTAGATAACAGTTACCGAAGACTTTTATTTATAAAAGTCATAAATAAAAATCAGTCACTGATATTTATTTTTAAAATCATACTTATAAAAGACATTTGTACAAGTCTTAGTAAACTTTTGTTTCCCAACACTTTCTTTCCAATTATATGAATTGATCGAGTTTTGATTGTGTTTTTTCAAAAAATAAAAATTTTGAGATAATTCCCCTTATTATTGAACGTGCGATATGTAAAAATACAACTTTTATCAGCAAAATAAAAATTTTAAATTTTATATGAATTTAGCATTTCTTATATTTATATAAAAATGTTTTCAGAGAGATTTTTGAGATAAGAGTTATTTTTTTAACATTTGAGAATAATTTAAAGATATACATATGTATGGAATTTGGAGCGAGCCAATCATGAAGTTACAATGATGGCAAATATCAACATCCAACGGTTCCTCAGCGTTGGTTATGAAGTGCGAGCTCTGGCAGCTCTCGAAAGCTGCGCAGCCAAGAAGGAAGCACAGATGAGACTCCACCTTATCACCCTCCAATTCTCGGTGTGAATTATGGCAATGACCTGTCCTAACAAAGTACGAGGGCCTTTGCGTTGCACTGGTCTGGTACCCATTTATGTACATAGTATATAGATATACAAGAAGATTACAAGATTGCGCCCATCAGAGAGGATTTTTGAGCGTGGCGTCATTTTGGTCTAATTGCGAGAGGGACAAGTAAAACGCGAAGGAAAAAATGTAAACAATGCGGAAAAATGTCTCAATATAATTTAAGGTATTTAAACCCTCAACTGTTGAATTTCTTTTAAGCGTAATACTCATCGCTCTCTAAAATATCAACCATGTGAATGTTGCTTTCCAGTTAGGTCTGTATTGCCCAACCATATGGAGGAGCTTTACAAATACCAGATTGCACTGTTCCTCTCTCCTAGATAACACAACTCTGTGACTGTCAAAATGTACAAATAGTGTGATCCCTACTTATATCTTTTCCACCAAAACCTCGGTCGTGCTGTGCAAACTCTTTTTCTGTAAATTTAACACACAAAAGGTTTTCGCTTTTTACGAGTTTCTCTTAACTCGTCTAGGGATTACTTATTTTTGATATGAACGTTTATCTGCGATTGTTCGGCATTATGGCAAGCAGGAAATGCAGCATTGTTTGGTTTTCACTACGCTGAGCTAAATCAATTTCGGAAAGATATTTCAACTTGCTCGTGCTGCACTAGCAATCTGTAATTCGCCTTTTGGAAATAAAAAAAAAAACCTCTTTCTTTTCGAAATATATTGCGTGCGACATTGAGTTTTTCTAAAAAAAAAATTGAAACGTGGCACAGTGATTCGAATGGAACAAGCTAGCTGGACAAAAGTCGACACTGAATTTGCGTATGTATTATAAATATTGAAAATGACAATCAATATTCTCATTTTAATGACTTATATAAAATTTTTGCATAGTTATTGTTCGAGGATAAGTAATTAATTGTTCTTGTTAGAAAAACGCTCATTTGGGGATTTATAAATTCAATGGCGTTCCCGTTTTGCTGGATTTGATCCAATTTTCGAGGTAATGGTAATGGAAAAGTTTACCTTTATTTTTTTAACTAACTCCCTAAAGTTATATTTCAAAAATTTTGCACATGACTGTTTTTTTTTTTCTTAATATTACTATTTCTGAAAATCACAACCAATTTCGATGATTTTCAGAAATAGTTAAAATAATATTAAAAAACAGTTACGTGCAAAATTTTAATGAAAGAAATCTTAAAACTTAGAGATTTATTTACAAAAAAGTTAAAATTTCAGCAAATTTTCAAGTACCGTTAACTCGAAAACTGGAGCCATCATCAACTATCAGAACCGTTGCCTAAATTTTCAGCTTGCACAGTGTATTTAATCTGAATAAAGAAAGATTTCATTCTTCCAGCACGACATGGATATTTTATTTAATCTTTTATGTAGAGTTTTCAAATCGTTTTTGATATTTTCAAATTTATTTTTAACAGCTGGGAACTCTTTCATTTTATAGGTGTAAGAAATATTAAAAAATGTACTCGGATTAAGACTTCCTCAATCACCTTTCATTTGATACGAATTTTGTAGTATTTCATTTAACTTTTGCATATTTATTTTTTACGTGGGTGGCAAATAGGATCCAATAGAGGCTAAAATTTACAGGAACCATCTCCAGACTACACCAGAGTATTTCTGTTAATAACATCAAAATATACATACATAATGTGATTAGATACAGCCATGTTAGTCAGAAGATCCAGCTAAATAATTTTGTCTAGCTAGCTTGTTCTATTCGAACCACTGTGCGTGGGTCCCAAAATATTACGACAATGACGCATTACGGGACGTTACATGAGGCGGGACGCTATGTAGGCAGGCGTAATAGTTCAGATAAGCAAAAATACCTTATAAAACAATATTGTGAAATTTATGAAGGACAACAGTCTACGGGATATACGGTCGGATATCTGAATCCGGCTGTTAATTTTTATATGCTATCCGAAATCCGGTTATCCGGCACGTTCCTACTCATTATGTCTACCTGAACGTTCTATCGAAGATGTTTGAAATAGGGGTAAAACCACCCCTGCTTAGCATGTAGCGGTAGTTTTCGTAAAAGTGATAAAACTATATTTAGTACTTGCGCCGGGTATTTAATATTCGCTGCCGCCCGAACGTAGACTTTTTTACTTGTTTAATTTGATATTTAGCAGCTTCTACACACGAGTACGTATGTTTATTTTGCTTCAATATTTAGACATTGCTTAGTACTAAGTAAGTACAGGGTATTTAGTATCCAAGGAGTTACTTTAAATATTAATTTATTATTTAGGTAAGTCCATCACTGTTAGGTAGTAATTACTATTTCGCTCTAAGGTTTCTGCATATTTGATCAACAATGCACTGCTTTGCTGGATTGAAAGTCTTGTGCTCAATGCTTTGAAAATCTTTCAAAGCTCCAAAGCACAAAATAAAAATCGAAACTAATGTTTGCGACAAATGTTCAAAGCGCCATAAAAGCACAAACACTAACGACGTACAGATCAACGCAATTGCTTTCATATTCATCGTTTGCTAAGTGGATATTATCTTCGAAAATTATCGTCTATTGACTTTGATTGGATTGAGATTATCATCATGTACCAACCTACCTACGTCACTTATCTAAAACCGCCGCACTGCATGCACATTAGGACGGGTCGGGAAGGAAAGTTTATAATTACCCTCTGATGTGAAATGTTGCTTTGGGAGGATTTGAAAGTCTGCGAAATGTCCGCACCAGAGAAGGGCCAAATTTTTTTATTTGTAGATATACTGATTTAAATGTCTGATGCGTGGTTGAACAGATATTTTTGTATAAAAAAATATATAAGTATGAGGTAGATGGCCTCTTTCGACCAGCTAACGCAATTTACTCAGTTTCTCCACAACTAAGTTAAATCTTAAAAATCGTAGCATTACCAAAAACAACTGCTTTTTCTATTTTCTAAAAAATGTTCATATGTACATTAGACTGCATCACTCCCCATACAAAAAAAATCGGTACTATTTTTCCATTGGAATTATAAAATCTATTATATTTTAAGACGTCCACCAAAATATTTCGGAAAAATATTAAGATTTAAGTGAGCTGGACCGATTTGAAAATACCTCCAAAAATGGAGTTTTTTATGAATAAAGATAGTTTCTTAAAGAACTTTTTGAAAAAAGTCCCCTCAGATGACAAACTAGATTAAGCTTAAAAAATCTGCATAAAAATATTTAAAAATCTTTTTCTTAAATCTTAATAGTTTTCCGAAATATTTTGGTGGACGTCTTAAAATATAATAAATTTTGTAATCCCGGCGGAAAAACCGCAACTTTTTTTGGTGATGCAGTCTAATGTACATACATACATCTCTCAAAGTAAAAAGCTCGTGGAAAGGTGGTTTTGGCTTATTTATTTCAAAAATGGTATGAAGCCAAAATTTACACGAAGTAGGCTCTCAAATTAAAAAGGAATTAATACAAAGCTATTTCTTTTATATAATGGAACGACCCGATCTAATGTAAGCAACCATGTGCTCACATGCTCAAACATTAGAAAACGAAATTCTTGGGCTGTTGCAATGTCAACATTATTATGCTTCTACGGAATGGAATCTGTCAACTAAATGCCAAACAATGACCAAATGTCGCCCGAGGGGAAAGATGGTAAACAAAAGCAACGAGGAGGCAATAAATAAACATTCAAATACAAATTTGAGAAATGTTTGAGTTTGATGGGAGTATGTAGATACGTTTGAACGTCTTAAGTTTAATTAAATGGCAAATAATGCTTTGACAGCGTTTACGTGACCGCACTTGAGAGGCAACAATAAATTACAATTTACAAGTAAATTACGGAATATCTAATGTTTGCAGTTGGAAAATTCAAGTGCCCTTTACATGCGCGCCTGTAAATATACTAACTCATTAATGTAATGTACATATCTAACAGCGTATCTTCTTAAGTATGCAACTTCTCCATTTGTCTTAAAGTGAGTTTTTTGAAGTAAAATCTTTTTTTTGGCGGTTGGGGCTCGATATGTATGAACTCATTTTAGATTTCAGCCCTGCCGCTAGCAAGCAAAGTTAGCTACGAAGCTGACATAAACCGAAATAAGACGAGGAAAGAAGTATAAGTTCGGGCGAAACCGAACTTTATATACAGGGCGCAGGTATCAAATATCGTCGTTTCAACTTTCTCTAATCTACATTTGCAGGATAAGCAGGGAGGTTTTTCCCGATTTCAGACTTTTTCGATAATATGCTGATTTAGAGTTAATGAAATAATTTAACCAAGTTTGGTAGAAATCTACCGAGATACACCTTTCATACTTTGAATGAGCTTATTCTTATCTGAGGTAATTTTTTTTCAAAAATATTAAAAAAAACTGATTTTATTAATAAAAAACTTAATATTTGGAGGTATTTACAAATCGATCCAGCTCACGTAAACCGTAATATATTTGCGAGATATTTCGGTGGATGTCTTAAAATATATGTAATAGATTCTATAATTCCAGTGGAAAACCAGTACCGAATATATATTTTTTTTTGTATGGGGAGTGCTGCAGTCTAATGTACATATGTAGTACAGAGGAAAAGAATATCAATGCGAATTGTACTGATTGTCAAAAAAGGTTTTGTTTGTTGTACATTTATTCATGTTTGTCGGTTTGCGTATAATTTGTTAGGGTAGTTTTTGTGCTCGCGCTAACACCTTGCACGAACTCGTCTTGCGTTGATATACTCTGCTGAACATTTGAGAGGTTGATAGCAAGGCGAACTCATTAAAGGTAGTGTTACAGGCAGGATTGCCAGAAAAAAATTTGATTGTTAAAAAGGTAAATTTTTGTTAATTTTGGTAGAATTTTATTGAATTATTTTGTTTGAAAAACAAGTAAAACTTCTTGATCCCGCTTTATTTTTCGTAGTTATCTTTGTATTTATGAATTTCTTACTAAAAATATATCCTGGTTTATTTCATTAATTTTCGAACGCATTTTTCACAAAAATTAGATTCTAGTATAAAAATCCACTTAACTCTCAACGTGATATAAACTTGTAATTGGATTCTAATATCACAAAGTAGTTTTTGTGAAAATACCCTCTTGTAATTACTTATTATGATTGTGCGCAGTAAAAAATTTTAAAATTCAGAAAAAAAAAATTTTAGCAAAAAAACACAAAAAATCTTCGACAAAAAAATTAAAAAAACTGAACGAGAATTTTCAGCTGCACATTGTTTTTTACACTAAAATTTCATGGGCTATAAAACTGCATACCCAAAAATATCCTAAGAATTCAGATTTTTTCTAAATTTTGTATATAGCTTGAATCCTTGATTTTTATATGGTTTGGTACAGCGCAAATAATATTTTTATCCAGAAAGTAAAATAAACAAAACTGTTTTAAACTGCTTTTACAAATGGGCCAAAAATTATAAAATAACTAAATTTTGATTTTGAAATTTAGATTTAATTGACAATTGTCAAACATAACATAGACTTAAAATTTCTACAGAGAAAGTACAAATTATAGATCGATTCATATATCCACAAACATACATATATTACCCTTCTTATCAATTCACGTTTGTTACATGCACCCCGCGCTTTTCATTTTGAATCTCATAAATCGTTTATAACGCCTGTTGCTAAAATTTCAAAATCAAAAGTTATCAAAACAAATTCTATGTGAGTGAAAAATATTATTTTCCAGTTTTTAGTCCATTTAAAAAAGCGTGGTATATTAAAAAGTTTTTTTTTTGTTTTATTTATTTTATATTTTTAGTCTTGTCTGTATAAAACTTTCCAATAGATATTAAAATAATTCAAGGCGCATGTAGCAACTGATTAAAAATTCAATAATGGCTTCAAGCAAAATTTTCTTGCATACAAAGCAGTCTGAAAATTATTTAATTTTCTTAAACGTTTATTATTTATTTTTTATCGCAGTATTTATTTGTTATGCCACTACCTCCCTACCACAACAACTTTCCCCATTAATATAAAATTTTACTTGTAAGTAGCTTCAGTGAAATATTTATTTATGATAACTCTTTTTGGTTTGCAGGTGGTGAAAGCCGCCCCAATCAGGCGTAAATTCGAGATGATCCCAACGTGGTACTTAATCGGAGAGTTTTTGCTTCGCTTTGTGTGGTATGGCATGCGTAACTAAGTAACTGAAAACCTTTCACCTAAAAGCCAACAAATTTTATTTTACTCACTTGGAAAAATCACTAAGCTTCGCTTTCTTAAAGCTCATTATAAAAATTTCTTTGTTTCGCAATTATGAACAAAAGTTTTCTACACATACAAACTTTCTTGTTGTGCTTCATTTTGGTTTTCATTTTTGCTGTTATTATGACCGTCGTTAGAGACAACACTTTGTCTTAGCCCCCACTTGATTGTGTTTTGAATGGGCCTTTTGTTCGTTGCTCTTATGTTTTATCGGCAATTATTTTCAGTTCGCAATATGCCAGTGGATTAAATGTCAAATTACAAGAATTTTTGGAGAATTTTGAGTGTTTACTGATAGCATTAGTAAAATTAAACAAATAGTTGCTGTAAATGTGAATGTACGGTGCATATAGGGAATGGACATTTTAGCATGTTTTGGCTATGTTTCTTTGTTTAAAATTTTTTTATTATTTGTCATTTATTTTTGTTATTTCGACGAACTACATATGTATGTATATGTAGCTAGTGTTCATCAAAATTCGAAAATTTTTAATCAGATTTTTTCGAACTCTTTTTTTTTGTGCAGTTTTGTAGCCCATTTTACTACAACAAAGTGCAAGTTTGAAGTAGCTAGGGCTTACCATTGATTTTTCGCAATTTTTTATTCACGCATTTTCTTCGATACAAAATAAGAAATCTAATTAAAAATAATTTTAATGAAACTTTGTCGAATTTCGCTTTTTTTACAAATTTTGAAATTTTAGACATACACGACTTTTGCTACATAACGAGCTACACTTTCATAAAAAAAATTAATAATAAGCATTATATAAACGAAAGGGAATTCCAAAGAATTACTCTTTTCTATTTTCGCCACTATATTTGCAGTACACAGCCAACTAAACCGTTACGACATTTATGTTTTCAAGCAATAGCTCTGCCCTTTCATTGAAAGCTTATGGTACATATCGTCACCTGAAATACAATAAAACGTAAATTGGTTCGTAAGATGATATACGTGATTTAAAGAACCAATTTTTCCTTTACGGTGAATAAGGGGGTAAAGAGAAAATATCTCGAAAACGTATCCACAGAAAAAAAAATTAACTCGATTTTCGGAATCACCGAGCAATTCTACATAAGAATGGGATAGTGGTTTCCAATAAACCTTTTTTTCTGTAAACCGGTGAAATTGATAGATTTTTTGTAATTTTTTTCATTTGCCTTTTTTCATATAGCCTGGTCTTTTGCGAAAAAGTCAAGCGGCGGTTTTTTCAGTTTGAATGTCCAACAAACCTGATAAAAATTTCATGCAATAATATATTTTTAACATCTGCTTCATCATTCGTTATTTTATACCTTTTCAAATCAATACCAAATAACTATGGGCCATTCCGTGCAAAATTAGCCTCCAATATGCATATATTTATTAATATTTTTTTGCGTACATTTTTTTTTGTTGATTCTTTATCGAAACAAAGAAGACAAACACCTATTTTATATACCACTTTCTTTCGAAAATCTCGACAAAAAAATTCCGAAATTGTGCAGTTAACAAAATATCTGTCGGGGGTGTGTAAAAAATTGGTATGTAAAAATTGCATTCGTTTAATATTTTTTTTTAATTTCCACTTGCCTGGCCTTCAGATACATAACACGTTAGAAACAATTAGTTCCTGAAGAAATATATACGCAAATGCATTAGGCGGAAAAAAGGAGAAGATGAAAAAAAAACAGAAAATAGGCCTGTACCTTCAGGTTAAGGTATGAAAAAAGATACTTCTCCGTGAGTTCAAAATTTTGAAACTTTTTTTTCGAGATTTTCGAGTATCATGATAGAATAAAAAAATAGGTGTCTTCTTTTCTTCGATGAAGAATAATAAAGAAGATACAAAATTTTAAATTTTGCAACACACAAAAAGCTCCATATTTCATTAAACAGAGACTAACCTTTAACCAAATTTAAAATTTTACCATTTTTATAATTTGTTTGCAAATTCGCCGAACAAGGGCTAAAAAAATGTGGTTTAATTATTTCGCATATTTGAAAATTTATTTAGCACATTCACCTGTGTAATCCTGCCCTAAAGCCAGTAGAAACGAAATATTCGCAAAATATTTTACGCGCAAATTTAAACAGACGTACAACGTGTCGAATGCGTAACGTTCTTCTTCCTTTTCAATTGATTCACTTGCCGCATACGCAGCGTATTCCGAACGATTGTTCTGCCTGCGACCGGCAACAGAATCAGACTAAAGGCAAAGACAAACAAACCAAACAATTGTCGAATACAGCCCGCAATTCATAAGCAGCCAGCAGGCAGCTTCTGCTTAGCGTCGTTCGCAGCTGCGAAGTCGACGATGACTGCGGAATGCAAAAAAAAAGAACAAAATATCAACAAATTTGTGTCCGGCTTGTCTTGACTTAACTCGTTACTGTTGGCACAAAAAATCATTCATACTGGATGCGCATACAGACATATGTATGTACATACATATAGCTACAAAGCAGCGGTCAAATTGATTGCTTGTTGATTTTTTAAGCGCGTTGAAGTTCATGGTAACGCTGTGCGGCAGCTAATGAGCAAATGCAAAATGCAGGTGTAAACGGAAAAGTTGTAAAACTGGTCAAGTTTCATTGTTGTGTTGCTACCAACTATGTCAAATCAATTCTGGCAGTGTTGCCAGACTTTTTTTACCCAAAGCTGATGGCATGCGCTCTTTCAAACGAAAACAGACTTTGCTCATAAACAAACCAACTCAGCCCATGCGCCACCCCAAGCAGATAACAGTTAGTTCAACACACAAAGCTCTTTTTTGCGGCGAATTCGCTGCGTTGGTAACGAGAGTGAGAGTATCGTGAGTGGCGTAGGTCGCCGTTGCCAAAAATTGGTTGTGAAGGCTTTTTGGCTTTATGTTTACTTTGTGTTTTCATTGCTTTTTTTGTTTGTTTGTGTTTGGTGGAGGTGTGGTGACGAAGTGATGTGTTGTTTTAACGATGAGCAACCACCGCGCAGAGGTGGAAATGAGCTTTCGCCACGTGCTCACCTTGTTTTCGGTATTGGCACTATTTATTTACTTATTACTAGCTGTTTTCAATGAATGGTCTTCTGGCAGTTTTCTCTGTTTCTTTTTTTTTTAATCCCATTTCATTTTCTTTGAAAATAACTTTAGGGTGTTTAATCTGTGCCCTACTACAATATTTTGGATACAACTCACGCACCTCATACTAAATTTAGGGATTCGCTTTTATTGACTATCTTGTCAGTTGGTATTTTGCGCGACTGACACAATTTTCAGCGTAGGCGCTGCGGAGGCGTGAAGCGAAGGGTCAAACTTTGGTATATATATACGTTAGGCTGCGTCGTTGGCCCATACAAAAATAATAATGAAATTTTTAATTATTTGCCTAGTTGGAAGCGGCTAGGTGTGTTGCTTCAACGCCAAAAGTCGAAGCAAGTTGATCAATGCACTTCTGTCTCGATAATCCACGTCGAAAATTGTAATAACTCAACGCACGAAAATTTTTCCAGTTGGTTCCGTCTTTTGGGCGAGATGAATTTTTAACTTCCCGAAAAAAAACGAACAAATCAAGCTCGTAAGTGAAAACAATATATGTAAGTTTATGTTGAAAACAGGCACAGTAATCATTATGAGTAAAACAATCTAAATAAGTATTTAATGATTTTTATTTTTTTCGCTTACAAATAATAAATATAGCCCGGTCAAGTTAGACATTTAAGTTTAGACTAATTCGCATTACGGTGAAAATTTGTACGAGTGTTGCGTATACCATTATAAATGAAGTGTCAAAAGTCCCCATCCATCCCACGTCTGCAAAAAAATTTATTCAAGGTCAAAGGTCAAATGAATTTACTTTTTACATTTTTCATCAAAATGGTAAGGTTTATCAAAAAAAATAGGTGAGACAAAAGTGAATATTATGCAATTATCTATAGCAAATATTGTACAATTTTTCTTCCTAAGGATTACCATTTCTGATATGTAGCGATTCAAAAAAATTTGTTCTACATAATATTTATAATAATAATTAATCTTGCGAAGAAGAAGTTCTCTCGAAAGCCTCCAAAGTCTTCTCATCTTTGCTGGCCATCGTTCATGTTTCTGCGCCATATAAAAGGGCAGGCATAGTGAGAGATTTATAAAGTGGGATTTTTTTTCGTCGAGAGAGAGCACTGCTTTTCAATTGCCTACCGAGCCCAAAGTAGCACCTGTTGGCCAGAGTTATTCTTCGCTTTATCACCAGACTGACGTTATTGGTGGTGTTTATGCTCGTTCCTAAGTAAACAAAGTCCTTCGACGTGTGTCCTAATACGAGAAGACTTTTTATGTATTGCCAGGAGGGCCTTTGTCTTGTCCTCGTTCACCGCCAAACCAACCTCGCTAGCTTCTTTTTCTAAGCTGCTAAATGCTGCGCTGAAATGGCTGGTTTTCAGGCCAACGATTTCAATATCATCTGCATACGCCAGCAGCATCGTGCTTTTTCTGTATATGGCGCCGCTGCGATCATATTACCAGCCTAAATATTGATACCTTCACATTATTATTGGAAAAAGTCCCAATGTAATGCTTAAATCAGTAGTCCAATATGAGTGTGTGAAAAGTTTTAAAAGAAAATGAATAATTTTTATTTGAAATGAGTTTTTTTTTCAAAAACTGCCCGACAACAAAAATAACACGAATTTAAAAGAAATATGTGCAATGACCTTCGGTTTAAAGTTGGTTCAAGAACACCGTGGTTACATACGCATTTTTATTGGTTATTTTTACTTTTAGTATATCTTTTTGAAGTTTTCATTCAAAAACAATTTCGCGATGGAATCTTGTTCTTTATACAAAACTGAAGATAATGCATTTTTCAAGATAGTTGTAACACCATTTTCGACCAAAAACACGTTTTTGTCGAAAAAATTTATAACTCGTGAGATATGATCATATACCTATTTAACATTCCTTATATTCAATTCTTTGGTCTACATGAAAATACTGTAATAGCCGTTGAGCGTGCGCCAATGAGTTATTTTGCGGTCGAAACGTGCTTATATGGCTGAAAAAATTGCCAATGACTACTACATGCATACTTTCATGATTTAAGAGTTGTCATAACTGAAAATGTTATGCAAGTACGTAAATGTAAATATGATTTACTTGCCTTAAAAGGAAAAAATTTAGTTTGCAAAGCCAGTAAAGGAAGAAATATTTTCGCATACGTCTAGATGTGACTCAGTGATTTCAGAATGCAGTTATTTATCATTGTAGGCTTGTTTTATCTTTTCATATGCGTATGTATGTATGTGCATACTACAGCCGATGTGCTCTTTACATTAAATTTTATATCAACATTTGCCGTCTGCCTTTTGCTTTAGAGTTCACAATTACATACTTTAAGTTTCAAGTCAAGCAGAGACCAAACTGCATTTGCCTTTTTTTGTGTTGTCATTAGAGTGAAGCATGTCAACTTGGAAATTCTCAAAGAGAGAGGTGATGGCATGGTATCGCAGCCAATGGCACTGCGATAAAACGACTATGATGGTTTTATACTTCGTTTACTTTTATGTCATCGCATTAATGTCTTGCGGTAATTTTCGCCCTTTTCACTTTCATCTACATACTTATTGCACTTCATTTTGCCACACGGCGGTGCTGTTACTCCTGTTACATACTATGACTGTATTGTTATTGTATTATTGTTCACCATCATGTTGAGCTGAATAGAAAAAAAAAGCGAATAATATGCTTACATGCATACATACATACATACATACATACATATTTCTGTGCTATTGCATATTCACTTTTAGCACCTGTTGTTGTTGTCGTACATGCTTCCGCTGTCACAATTGACCGCTGACGCGCTCGTGTAATTGACCACAACAAAAAGGTCAAATAGAGCGGCATTAAATTTACTGCTGACGAAAATTCAATTTCGTAAAAGTTTTTTCACATTTTCAACAAACTAAGCGACAAAAGCAACAAATTTCTAATATTTATATAGTTCAATGGCAACAACAATATCAAAATACAAAAAATTGCAATGCACAAGGGAGAGACAGGCAGAAAATTTGATGTGCCTTAGATGGATTAAAAAAAATGCTAACTACCAACTAGACATGCAACTTTCAATTATCGCTGGCTGTTGCAAATTACAGCGAAATTGCAAAAGTGCCACAGCTACAGCAGTCGAGAAGTAGTGGACGCGTAAAGTAAAAAAGACACTTTTTTATTTTGTAAACCTGTGCAATAAATCTATGTTATATATACTCTTTGTCTAAGAATTTTTCATATTTAAATACATATATTCGTTTAGTATTTATAAGTTGTGGTTCCGTTAAAACTTACACTGGAGGAATTCTAAAAAGACACAAAAAACGCTGAGACATGTAAAGTTAATTTTGGGTCCTAGATTACGGATCTGTAGGCCGTTTTTCTAGATCTGGTAATTTTCTTTAGATATTTTTATTAAAGGCTGCATTGTGGATTTAAAAAAAAATCTAACTTTTACATAGAAAATGTTACTTATACGCGTACGACTACGGTCATTAGGGTGGTCCAAAAAAAGTTAAAATGTTGTTTTCTTTTAAGTACTATATTTAGAACAGCCTCAAAGCTCACGAAGTGAATTTGGGGAAAAACATTTTTTGTTAGAAATGGTATAGATTTCTTGAAAATCAGCATTTTTCGATATAAAAACTGTGTTTCTCCGCAGAAGACTTCCAATAATAATGTCCAATTATTTATTGTACTATTTTTTGATACCACCTATTTTTTATCGGTCTCTCCCCATTGATTTTTTTTCTTTTTTGGGGGTTTTGAGGGACATATAAAAAAAAATACTTAATAAAAACATGGTTGAATAAACAATTGGGTATTATTACTGGAAGTCTCTTAAAGAGAAACATGGTTTTCCGATGGAAAAATATTGATTTTCAAGAATATTACAAAAAAATACGGGTACTCTTTTTTACCATTATTTATTCCTAGGGAATGAGAGCTTACCATTTTGAACTTTTATTTAACGCATGTATTTTTGGAGCACCGTAACTACAACTACATGGCGTATGAGTAACATTCTTTCCTTTCATCATTACACATTTTCATTTGACCGCTATTTTTCTTGTACTTCTATGGCAGTTTTTCTGACAGAATGATTATATGAGTAGTTTCAAAAGTATTTAATATTTTATAAATTTATTTATCATCAACCGATTTTTATAATTATTTTTTTTTTAAGGAAAGGTGTTACCGCAGGTGGTCCCATACTAATTTAGTTTAGATTCCATCATTGGATCATGAAGAAATTAACGATAATCTTAAAGCATAAACAGACGGCAGCGTGGATCCGGATCAACTCAGGAATTAACTGCAGTTGATCCGGATTAAGTCCGAGTTAGTCCTGATCAACGCTGCCGTCTGTTTAAGCCTTTAAATTTTTGTATGATAATTGAAGTCGGTTATGTTTTTTTGCTTGAAAATTACTTGTTGGCTTAAAAATTACTTGTATCTTATTTAATTGTAAAATGTAAAACGATTAGGGTGGCAATCAATTAAGCTTATATAGTTATTCTAACATGTCTATTAGATAGAAGCCAATACACAGAAATAATTCATATAAGATATGTATGTATATCAAAATCAATTGATATAATTGAATTGGCCTACTTACAATTGAACTGCCAGCTGCGTAAGTATTAATTCCCCGTTGAGCTATATATCTACATATCGAGCTTTAATTGCCAAAAAGGCGCAAGTGACAGTTTTTTATTTTATTTTATTTTTGCATAAAAAAAAATTTCGCTTACGTCGATATGTTGCTACATTCATACATATATACATACATCCATACATATGTGTATGATGGCCAAATAATGTCTTTATACTTAGCAACAAAAATAAAAGCGTATTCTTTACAACGGCAATGGATACTGAAGCGGAAGTACTTTTGTTGCCAACTGAAGCTCCATAGATGGTTGCTAACGAGAAATAAAATGATGCCAAATCTCGTCAACCTATGACATCAACAAAGAAGATTAAGTAGATACTTATTTTGCTTCTTCTTCTTCTTATTTGGCGCTGTAACCGCCTAAGCGATTTCAGTTAGCACAGAAGAGAAATGACTGGCGTGCTGTTTTGGACTCGGCCAA
>NW_016160333.1:0-5733 GCF_001687245.7 Rhagoletis zephyria
CTTTGATGATGCAATAGGCATTTTCGACCCCCTTCCCGCGAAAAAAAAAAAAAAAATGGCTAGCAGTCCCTACAACAGGGTCCGCGCGCGCAACCAATGCGCATGCGACAACTACAAGGTGGTCGCTGATGGTCGCGATCTTGTCGTCTTTTTATGTCGACGATTTTCTTACCAGCTGTGACACAGAAGAAAATGCAACTGAACTTGCAGTCAACGTGACTTCCATATTGTCTGAAGGCCACTTCCATTTACGTAAATGGAACTCCAGTAGTGGTGAAGTATTAGCACGCTTGATTGGCAACCGTTCTCCTAACGTAGAGATGACCATCGAATCACCAACAGCAACTGTACTTGGGCTTCGATGGGATGCAGCAGCAGATGAGCTATTTTTCAAGGTAGATCTGAAAGAGAGCTTAGGCTTTCTAACGAAGCGATGGGTACTAAGTGCCGTCGCAAAACTATTCGACACTACCGGCATACTGGGACCAGTTGCTATTACTGGAAAAATATTCATAAAAAGGTTGTGGGCTGCTGGCTTGTCGTGCGACGAACCACTTCCAGATGAACTTCAAACCACCTGGGTAGCCTTTTACAGCAAACTCGACGTAATAAACAAAATTCGGATTCCGCGATGGTTAGGTATGGCTGAAGGAAGAGCTACTACCCTGCTAGGATTTTGCGATCCCAGTACGCTCTCGTATGCAGCTGTAATATACATTAGAGCCACAGATGCGGAAGGTCATTCAGCTGTATCCCTGCGTACGGCTCTTACCAAGGTGGCGCCCCTTAAAGGAGCAACGATCCCGCGTCTGGATCTTTTTGCCGCACATTTTCTCGCTGTTACCCTCGAAAACGTACGTATTTCCTTGAGATTAACAGATACTCCTTATTACCTCTGGTCTGATTCCCGGATTGTGTTGTGTTGGCTACGCAAGCCGCCCACTACTCTCAAGCCGTTTGTGTCGAACCGGGTGCGTCCAATACATGAGTTAACCTCACCAGACTGTTGGCATTATGTAAGATCAGCTCAGACTCCGGCAGATTGCGCCAGTAGAGGTATTCGAGCATCGCAGCTGCTGGATCATCCACTGTGGTGGCAGGGCCCAGGTTGGCTTATGGATAAGCATACACCCAACTTCTCTGTGATTGAATTAAACGACGAGGATCACGACATTCTGCAAAGCGAACAAGGAGTTTCATCCTTCGTAGCAAAAACAACCCATCAGCCAGCTCTCACTACTCGTCGACGTGATGGCCAGATGATTCCGTTTAGTGAGCGCTTCAGTTCACTTCTCCCACTCGTGCGTACGGCAGCACTTCTTCTACGTTGGCTTCCAACACGGCGGCATTTGCGTACATTGGTAGTCAGCCCAACAGAAATCGGCAGCGCTCTTAATATACTGATTCGAAATGAGCAACACGAGAACTTTGCGGTTGATTTGGCCCACATCCGAAAAGGAACTGGCGTATCTAGTTCCAGCAAGCTAAAATCATTGAATCCATACATGGATAACACAGGCGTTCTGCGCGTCGGAGGCCGCATCAGTAAAGCTGATCTGCCATAATCTTACCTAAACACGGTAGACTAGTCGAGCTGATAATCATTGGATATTGAATGGTAGACAAGCCGTTCGAAGTTACGGACAGAAGTGTGTTATCTGCCGCCGACACCGTGGCGTGACTCTTTCGCAGCAAATGGCATCATTACCAAGCCAACGTATCAGTACTTCACGGGCGTTTGTGTCTTCATGGGTCGACTATTGCGGTCCGTTTACTAGTTAGATTTTCCGTTTATTTAGTTAGATTTTCAACCAGGTGGTAACCCTCCTCAAACATGTTTTCTGCTGTAAGCCTTTTTAAAACTCTTTAGTTTCGACACCCACATGGCAATACTTCATTTATTTTATCAATTTAATTGAAATAAAATTTCAATCAAATTGAGTTAAATTTTCAAACAGATAACAACCCTCCTCAAATATATTTTCGACTGTAAGCCTTCTTAGAAATCTAAAGTTTGATACCCAAATTACCGTATTTAATTTATTTTATCAACATAACTGAGTTTAAATTTTGAAAGATGTGGCAACTTTACTCAAAAATTTTTCCAGCAGTTATCTTTTTTAAACCTCTTAAATTTAAAATCTATATTGTCATATATCATTTAGTTTATCAATTAAATTACGCTAAATTTTCAAACAGGTGGCAACCCTCCTTAAACATAGTTTCGGCTCTTTGGCTTCTTAAAACTTTTTAGTTTCACACCCACATGACAATATTTCATTTATTTTATCAGTTTAACTGAGTTAAAATTTTAAAATTGGTGCCAACCATTCTCAAAAATATTTACAACAGTTATCTTTCTTAAACCTCTTTAATTTGATACCCATATTGTAATATTTCACTTATTTTATCGGCATACTTTAGTTAAATTTTCCAACAGGTAGCAATCCTCTTCAAACATATTTTCGGCTGTAAACATTCTTAAAACTCTTAAGTTTGACACCCACATGCCAATATTTCATTTCTTTTATCAATTTGACTGAGTTAAAATTTTCAAATAGGTGGCAACCCTCGTCAAAAATAACTCCAGCAGTTATCTTTCTTTAACCTCTTTAATTTGATACCCATATTGTAATAATTTATTTATTTAATCAATATAATTGGGTTTAAAAATGTTCAAATTGGTGGCAACCCTCCAATTTTCGCGATATCATTGGTTCTAGTATTATACCGAACAATACAAAAAAAAAATTTCAAATCGGTCCAGCCGTTCTCGAGTTTTGACGACCGTGATATACGAACACAACATTTTTATATATATAAGATTGATAAATTTCATTAATTTGGCAAATTTCGATAATGCCATAAATTTTTATGGCTCGACAACTATCCATAAATTTCTACAACTAAGTTTGTGTCCATAAACTCAATAAAAGATTGATCAATTTCAATAATTCGATACGTAACGATAAAATCAGTAAGCATGGATAACTCGATGAATGTCGATAACTATACACTTGGATGATTCGATAAGTTTCGATAACTTTAAAACTTTCGATAACTACATTTTTTATG
The DNA here is from genome assembly GCF_001687245.7 of Rhagoletis zephyria. Lineage (NCBI taxonomy): Eukaryota > Metazoa > Arthropoda > Insecta > Diptera > Tephritidae > Rhagoletis > Rhagoletis zephyria. Next base: position 3,076 of record NW_016160333.1, read on the forward strand.
ACTGAGTTTAATTTGATTGCTGTTGAAAAATTTCAATAATTCTTATGTATTTCTCATTTTTGTTTTAATTTTCGTCTTTATCTTCAATTTTGACTTCACTTTATTTCTTAATGANTAAGCATGGATAACTCGATGAATGTCGATAACTATACACTTGGATGATTCGATAAGTTTCGATAACTTTAAAACTTTCGATAACTACATTTTTTATGACTGAGTTTAATTTGATTGCTGTTGAAAAATTTCAATAATTCTTATGTATTTCTCATTTTTGTTTTAATTTTCGTCTTTATCTTCAATTTTGACTTCACTTTATTTCTTAATGATTAACATTTATTTCTTCATCATCACATTTGTCTTTATTACAAAGTTTAATTTTAATTACAAAGTAAAACAAAATGCGAAAACATCTCAAATTAAACATGTTGCAGCAACAACAATACGCAAATACAGAAACGACGATTTTGGCCGCAATTTTAAACCAATTTTGAAACCATAAAAACTGTCCCCATCTATAAAATATTAGCTTTCCGATGGTGTTCTTGGTTTTGAAATCGGTTAGGTAGAATCGCCAAACGAACGGAGACAAAATTTATGTTAGCGTATTAATATATAGATTTATATAAGTCCGCCAGAATAAATTGTTTAAATCCCTTTTCAATAAAACATAGACCGATTTGAAGGATATAACTTCGTCAAATCCACAAACATTTTCTCCAATAAATAGGGGCCGTGGAACATTTCGCACACGCTACGCTATACCTATAAATATATGTATATACGTTAGAGTCTAACGCATACTATACGCTATACATCTATATGCATATAAGTCCGCCAGAATAAAGTTTTTAAATCCCTTTTCAATGAAACATAGACCGATTTGAAGGATATAACTTCGTCAAATCCACAAACATTTTCTCCAATAAATAGGGGCCGTGGAACATTTCGCATACGCTTCGCTATACCTATAAATATATATACATTATAGTCTAACGCATATTCTACCTATACATCTATATGAATATAAATCCGCCAGAATAAAGTTTTTAAATCCCTTTTCAATGAAACATAGACCGATTCTAACTTCGTCAAATCCAGAAATGTTATCTCCGATAAATAGGGGCCGTGTAACATTTCGCATACGCTTCGCTATACCTATAAATATATATACGTTAGAGTCTAACGCATACTCTACCTATACATCTATATGTATACAAGTCCGCCAGAATAAATTGTTTAAATCACCTTTCAATAAAACATAGACCGATTTGAAGGATATAACTTCGTCAAATCCAGAAATGTTATTTCCGATAAATAGGGACCGTGTAACGTTTCGCATACGCTTCGCTATACCTATAAATATATATACGTTAGAGTCTAACGCATACTCTACCTATACATCTATATGTATACAAGTCCGCCAGAATAAATTGTTTAAATCACCTTTCAATAAAACATAGACCGATTTGAAGGATATAACTTCGTCAAATCTAGAAATGTTATCTCCGATAAATAGGGACCGTGTAACATTTCGCATACGCTTCGCTATACCTATAAATACATATACGTTAGAGTCTAACGCATACTCTACCTATACATCTATATGTATATAAGTCCGCCAGAATAAATTGTTTAGATCACTTTTCAATAAAATATAGGCCGATTTGAAGGATATAACTTCGTCAAATCCAGAAATGTTTTATCCGCTAATTAGGGGCCGTGGAACATTTCGCATATATATATAGGTATATAAGTCCGCCAGAATAAATTTTTTAAATCCCTTTTCAATAAAACATAGACCGATTTGAAGAATATAACTTCGTCAAATCCAGAAATGTTTTGTCCGATAATAAGGGCCGTGGAACATTTCGCATATATATATATATAGGTATATAAGTCCGCCAGAATAAATTTTTTAAATCCCTTTTCAATAAAACATAGACCGATTTGAAGAATATAACTTCGTCAAATCCAGAAATGTTTTCTCCGATAAATAGGGGCCGTGGAACATTTCGCATACGCTACGCTATACCTATAAATATATATACGTTAAAGTCTAACGCATACTCTACGCTATACATATTTATGTATAGAGGTCCGCCTGAATAAAGTTTTAAAATCCCTTTTCAATAAAACATAGACCGATTTGAAGGATATAACTTCATCAAATACAGAAATGTTTTCTCCGATAAATACGGGCCGTGTAACATTTCGCATACGCTTCGCTATACCTATAAATATATATACGTTATAGTCTAACGCATATTCTACCTATACATCTATATGTATATAAGTCCGCCAGAATAAATTGTTTAAATGACTTTTCAATAAAACATATACCGATTTGAAGGATATAACTTCGTCAAATCCAGAAAGGTTTTCTCCGATAACTAGGGGCCGTGGAACATTTCGCACACGCTACGCTATACCTTTAAATATATGTACATACGTTAGAGTCTAACGCATACTCTACCTATACATCTATATGTATACAAGTCCGCCAGAATAAATTGTTTAAATCACTTTTCAATAAAACATTGACCGATTTAAAGAATACAACTTCGTCAAATCCATAAATGTTATCTCCGATAAATAGGGGCCGTGTAACATTTCGCATACGCTTCGCTATACCTATAAATATATATACGTTAGAGTCTA